>NC_056729.1:429127818-429427818 GCF_019279795.1 Protopterus annectens | reverse complement strand
TATTAAACACCTTTGAGAAGTCAAGGAAAACTGCAGACACTAGTTAGCCATTGCTGCGTTGCATATTTACTAGGTTACAAAAATGGATGAGTGCAGTGGTAGTGCTATGGTTGGGGTGGAATCCATGTTGAGTTTTAGCAAGAAGATTGTTGGAGAGGAGATGTGTTAGGATCTGGGTGTGTGTTAGAAAAATATGTATTTGAACATATATAAAGTGCTAGTTAAAAAGCAAATAGTGTATAATGCATTTTATTCTATTATTGATATGGCAATAAGAATGATTTTACATGTAATTGCTTGAAGCTTTGGAACTGCAGTGTATTTGAACTCTGACCCTGGCAGTAGCCAGCTCAGCAAGCTTATGTTTTTCACTAACTATTATCTGCTGGGTCAGGAAATTAAATGTATAAAGCATTGAAAATCTTCTTCTCCTTCCTTTGGGACAATTGGCCTTGTAAATGTTATCAAGATAAGACGCAGCTGTTGGGAGAATGTTGCAAGAAGAACAAAGAAATGTATTACAAGACTGAACCAGCTATTGTATTCAAGCAGGCCTGAAACCTTGAAGGAGTAACATTTACAGAAAGACATTATAACTGACCAGGTGCTTTGCAAGGCTATATTATTCCCAAGGGAAAACTTTTTTAAAATATGTAACATCAGCAATCTTTATGAATAGGATGTTGTAAACCATAGTGATGTAGGTGCCCTGTGACTAACCATGTCAGAAAGGTGGGCACAAACTAGAAAGTAGAAACTATAATAATTGTATACTTCCTGTATCATGTCAGACAAAATTCTGTACTTGTACGTTTTTTGCCTCCTGGTGTACACTAGTAAATTTTTGCATCTGAGCCTCCTGTGTTGTAATCTTTATTTTTATTTAACAGTTTGGTCCTTCTTGAACCGGAAACCCTCGGACAGCTACAGATCAGAGTGTACGGTGGTGAACACTCAGGAGAAGCTACCAAAATGGTTCTTCTTGAAATATAAAAGACCTCCGACTGAATTGTCGTTTTGAGAGGCTGGCCACTTTCTGATCTGCGGCCGAAGAGCGGTCTCGAACTGGTCGACTCAGAAGGCTCAGGTAGGAAGATATTTGCCTTTTTTCTGTTTTAGATCAGGGACTAGGTTGCAGTAAATATTATTGTCAGAAGATTTGTTATACAGATCAGGGACAAAAGGAAATTGCTGTATATTTTGTCAGAGATCAGGGAAACAGAATAAGGTAGGCAGTCATTCTAGATAAACTGTGTAAGGAACTGAAATACCACGTGGTGAAAAGGGTTAAGTAACATTTTCTTTTAATATGGGAAATCAGTGCACTAAAACATCGCGAGATCCGGCCCTAACTGAAGATGCAAAATATATGCAATTACAACGGGCTGATAATGTTAGGTATTATACAAAATGGGTTAATAAATATGAATTCGATGGTAAATTGGATAAAATTTAATTAGTTAAACTCTTAAAACAACTTAAATCTGACGCAGAAGGTCAGGCAAAAAAACAACAACAATTAGGCATTCCTCAGGCACACAGGTGGATTGAGGAAGTAAACCGAAGGGAACAGAAAACTAAAAATGCTAAGACGTTATTTTTAGATAAAGAGGATAATAATATAGTAATAGCGACGGCTCCTCCTCCCCCGCCCCCCCGATGCCTTTTTCAGGATATGAAGCAGGTGGACAAGCTGGTCCACCTCCACATTATCCTGATGTCACAATGACACTAAAACCATTTGTTAGAGATCCTATTGAAACTAGGTCCCGGACACGTAAAACACTTGGGGACACAGACTCGTATCAAATAGGAAAAAACACACTAGAGGAAAATGGGGAAGAAATCTGTCCACTTATCGAGGTACCAAATCCTCAAGCAGGACAGGAAGGGCAGGACCCAACTCTTCTAGTGTACAGACCATGGACACCGGAAGATATTCGGAAAGCTACAGAGGGAATCCCCCATCCAAAAGTCAATTACACAAAGTTTTTACAAGATTTACAAGGTATGAGACTAAGTTACCACTTGAATGGGGAAGAAGTAGAAAAGGTAGTTAGACAAATTGTTGGTCCAGACTGGCACATGATTTGTGGCACCTGGAATCCTCGTAATGCAGAGCTTAAACCACTCCCACATAGTGACGCAGAACTAGACAACAGAGTAAAAGGTCTTACAGACCGAATTTCCGAAAAATGGAAACCTAGAGCAGATTGGACTTGCATTAACCAATGCATACAACGAGAGAATGAAACTGTAGATGGGTATTATGGTAGATTATTGGAATGTTTCAATAACCATATTGGTATGGCTATTCCTGAAAATCAGACACATGATACCTCGTATGAACAGCAACTGAAAAATGCGTTTTTGAAATGTTGCATTGCACCTATCAGTAGCTTCATTATGAAGCATATGATAGATCATCGAATAAGTAGGCTACAAGCCTTACTTGAATATGCTAGACATGCCAAAAGACACTTTAATAGTAAAAAGAAAAAGAAGACACAAGTCTTCACTGCTGAAGACGGGGCTGAGGTTTTTGTAGTACAGTCCGGTAAAAAGGGTAAGAAAAATGCCCAGGGAAACAGACAATCTGACAAATGGACAGAAGATTTTGAAGAGAGAAAAAAGAAAGGTGAGTGCTTTAAGTGCGGAAAGAAAGGACATTTAGCGAGGGATTGCAGGCAGAATAAAAAGGTGACTACAGAAAGCAAGGATGATGAGGACTGACTATATGATAGTGATGAAAGTCAGAAATCATCAGAAAAGGCTAACAAACAAAGAACAAATGTAAACGTAGTAGAAGGAATACAGGAAGTGCAAGTAGATATGGAGGATGAAGAAAGTGAAATTTTAGATTTAGCATTACTGAGCTTGGAGCTCTATCTAGCAGACACAAAACCGGAAGTCACACTTCTGGTGGAGGGGAGGGAAGTAAAATTCCTGTGTGACTCAGGAGCATCACGGACTTTGATACACCCCTCCAAGTTACCAGAATATTCCGAATCACCTGATTATATATTAGTAAAAGCAGCAAACGGACAGCTATATAGGGAGCCACTCTCCCATGATATAGCAATAACTGACCCTGTTTCAGGTATGACTCAGAAAAGTAAAATCGTAGTTTCTGCAAAATGTCCAGTAAACCTACTGGGAAGAGATCTTATGCAGATATTTGGCATAGCGGTAGTTCCTACCATGCAGGGTATGGAGGCACAAAGACAAATAGATACTTTTGTGGTGCGACCGGAGGGTGAGACTTTTTACTGGTACAGCCAGGACCTAGTTACGACTGGTCCAGGGGCAGTAACCAAGGAGCTGATGAACGTAGCCATCAGTAAGGCCCCCTCCCTTGACACTGACCGACAGCATTTGTTACACTGTACTCTATACTACTGTAGCATGCCAGGACCTGATAAAGAATATGAGCAAGAATTATTCAAAAATCCTGCTAACAGATTAGTATTACAAACCTTGTATTGGGATACTGAGGGAAACAGTGTGGTAAGCTGTTCATTACCTCAGGAATTCATAACACTGTACAAATCTAATCGACTACCGCATGTCAGCTTAACAAAAAACAAGAATATGAAATGGGCAGACTTAGGAGAAAAAGTAACAAGATGGGAAAAACAAACTGATTTAGAATTATCAGAGCAGGGGAATACAAAAACAGAAATTGAATTGGCTAACACAGGCACATCCAGCTGTACACTTACAAACTAGTGAAGACAGCTGTTTAGCGTTCTTATTAGAAGAAGAAGAAAAAGCCTTGTGTGATATACCAGAGATTCTTTGGTCAGCAGGCAAATCAGATGTAGGACTTATTCGAACAGCAGGACCAGTTACTTTTACACCAAAATCAGCATTTAGATCACAAAAAAGACAATACCCCTTGAGGAAGGATGCAGAGCAAGGAATCAAGCCTATAATAGCAGCATTACTCAAGGAAGGAGTACTGGTAGAATCTCTTGATTCACCATGTAATACCCCTCTATTTCCTGTTAAAAAAGCAAACGGTGAATGGCGGATGGTACAGGATTTACAAGCTGTAAACAATGCAATAATACCTAGAGCACCTACGGTGCCAGACCCACACACCTTGTTGAACGATTTAAAGCCGCAACAAAAATATTTCACTGTAGTAGACATAAGCAATGCTTTCTTTTCAATACCTATACATCCTGATAGCCAGTATTGGTTTGCATTTACATTTCAGGGTAAAAGGTATACCTATACTCAGCTACCACAGGGATATTGTGAAAGTCCAACAATATTTGCACAAGAAATGGCTAGCAACCTGGCAGGGTTTACCCCACCAGGAGGTAGTCAGATTCTGCTTTATATAGATGACATCTTGCTAGCAGCCCCCACCCAGCATCAATGCAGGAAAGATACTATAGCGTTATTGAAATTTTTAGCAGCACAAGGACATAAAGTAAACAAAAGTAAGTTACAACTTTGGAAAAAACAGGTTAGATAACTAGGATATGTAATATCCAATGAAGGTAGAATATTAGACGAAGACAGAAAAACAGCAATTTTACAAGCACCTAAACCAGCAACCAAGAAGGAAATGATGTCCTTCTTGGGAACAACTAATTTTGTCAAGCTGGATATCAAACTATGCTTTAGAATCTGCTCCACTGGCTGATTTAATATATAAAACACCAATGGCAGCACAAGATTTATTACAATGGACACCCGAAGCAGAAACAGCTTTCTGCAGACTAAAACAATTGATAGCTTCTTCATTAGTTTTAGGACTTCCGAATTACCACAAACGATTTTTTCAGACCGTAGATTGTAAACAGGGATATATGACGTCAGTTTTGACGCAACAGCATGGGGATAAGCAACGCCCCATAGCTTACTATTCATCACAGTTAGACCCAGTGGCACGGTCGTTGCCTCACTGTGTGCAAGCAGTGGTCGCAGCTGCAATGGCAGTACAGGCTTCGGCCTCAGTGGTGTTATTCCACCCTCTCACATTGAGAGTGCCTCATGCAGTCGCGATAATTTTACTGCAAGAAAAAATAGCATATCTTTCTCCTGCTAGACATCTTTCATGTATGACCATACTGCTGAGCCAACCTCATATGGTAATTGAACATTGTACAACTTTAAACCCGTCAACGTTATTTCCAACCCTGTGGATGGCACGCACAGCTGCCTGCAGGAAATTGAGCAAACAACTTTGCCCAGACAAGATGTCACTGATATGCCCTTGGATGATGCCGAGGTGACATTTTACGTGGATGGCTCGTGCAGAAGGGGTCCTACAGGGAAAAATCTAGTGGGGTATGCAGTAGTTACAGATACAGAGATCTTAGAAGCCCAACCTTTACAGCATAACCTATCTGCTCAAGCAGCAGAATTGATAGCTTTAACACGGGCTTGCACTCTAGCGAAAGATAAATGTGTGAACATATATACTGACAGTCAGTATGCTTTTTCTACAGTGCATGTTTTTGCGCAACAATGGAAAAATAGGGGAATGATAACATCTAATAGTAAACCGATTAATCATGCGCAACTTATTTTGAACCTATTAGATTCTATTCAGTTACCTACTAAAGTAGCTATTTGTAAATGTTTAGCTCATACAAAACAACAGGATAGAACTTCAAAAGGAATGCAAAGCTGATGCAGCTGCAAAGCAAGCAGCCTCAGACTCAGAAACTTTACTTTTAACCAAGGAATTACAACCCTCTGAGATTTTAGATCTAGAAATGTTAAAAACAATGCAGGCACTAACTACAAAAGCAGAGAAACAAAAATGGGAGAAACGAGGTGCAATCCTTGAAAATGGACTGTATGTCTCCAAAGAGAAAAAAACAATATTACCGTCTAATTTATTTAGATATGTAGCTTTGTTGAGCCATGGGCAGTGCCATATCTCAACAGGGGGGATGGTACAGTTAGCAAATCGAATATTCCAAACATACAGATTCATAAATTATACAAAAAAATTTTGTGCAGCATGCCATACTTGTAACAAACATCATGCACAAGGGCATTCAAACCCAAGCAAGGGAGTTTTCCTACACCACCATATCCGTTCCACACTATTTGTATGGATTTCATAGAGTTGAATAAATGTGAAGGGAAAAATACTGTTTAGTAATTATAGATATGTTTTCTAAATGGGTAGAAGCTTTTCCAACTAAAAATCCGGATGCAGCAACAGTGGCAAAAGCCCTAGTAAAAGAAATAATTCCTAGATTTGGCATACCGGAAAGGATTTATAGTGACAATGGGACACATTTTGTTAATCAGACGATCCACCAGCTTGGGAGATTCTTTGGAATCTCCTTAAAGAATCATTGTGCTTACCACCCACAGTCTGCAGGACTGGTGGAAAGGTACAATGGAATTCTAAAACAAATTGAGGAAGCTAGTGAGTGAGACACAGAAAAACTGGATTTGCTGTCTGCCTTTGGCACTGCTGAACATGAGAACAGTTCCAAACGTAAAGGGTTTGACTCCCTTTGAAATGATATTTGGAAGGGCATATTATGTGCCGCAGTGGAAAGCTCTCATGCCTGCAGAACTAGAGGCTGACAGCTCATTAGCTAGCTACATGAGAAAACTGTTAACAAATAAAACTGTTTTGCAGTTGAACTCTTTTTCAGATAAAAGACAGACCAGACCGTTGGAAGCAGTGCTGACTCCGGGGACCTGGGTGTGGCTGAAGGTTATGAAGAGGAAGAATTGGGCGAGTCCAAAGTGGGAAGGACCGTACCAGGTACTGTTGGCAATGCCTACTGCAGTCAAAGTTGCTGAGAGGACGTCCTGGGTCCATCTGACGCACTGTAAACCGGTAAAGAATTTTCAACTTGATAAACATTTTGTGACTGATACACAACAAAGGCAGGATGGCCAAGAGCAAAACGAGTAAAAATGCAGATCAACCCCAAAGATGTTGTTTAATCATCTTGTTGACTATGCATTTGTTGACCATGATTGTGATGACCTTCCTTTTGTTGTGGTTTTTTCCTACATGTAACCACACAAGTGAAAGTGGAGAAACGTGATGAACTGTCTATAGACTGGCATCCGAACTTTAACACATACCTAGCTATGAAGCGTGTATATGTAGAGACTATGAACATTTCAAATTGCTGGGTTTGTACTGCTATACCAACAGCATATGGAGGACTGTTAATGTCCGCTGACCCCTTGGGGATAAACGAGACTTGGGAGAATTTACTTTTTGATACAGGATCTGTAAGATCACAAGACAAAATTGCATTGTATTTGCCTATCACACAGAAGGGAATTGTATGTTTCTATAAGAATGATACACTTCAAGTGGGTTGGAGTAACTGTAATATAACCATATCATATAAATGTTACATTAAAGTTAAAGATAGAGGCACTGTTTGTAATACGAATTATGATTCATATTTGAGTTTAATGAAAACAACATTAAGTGAAGTGCAGAGAAATCCTGTTTTACATAAACAACTGTCTATTATAGACAAGAAAATGTTTCATGCAGAATTAACCCGCATCAGTACTAAAGTAGAAAACTGTTATTTTGTTTGTGGGAAAAAGGCATACAAATGGCTACCTGAGAATTGGTCCGCAGTTGTTTTTGGGTTATCTGGTTCTGGCCATAAGACATACTGCAGAATTACCTCTGGGTAAGATACAAATGTGAGAGATGTAGCCCGAAAACCTGAAGGTCCAATCGGAAAACCTGTAAATCCAGTGGGACAAATCGAAGCTGGTTGGAAAGACCATCATTCCGTAAAGAATAGAAAAATTGACTCATATGGACTTGAGTGACAGTGTAATATCCTGGGCTGGAATACTTCCAGCATATGGAGCAGTCAAATCGATCTGGAGTTGAGAAAGCTGTCAAAACTTCTCAAGTAATGAGTAATGCAACTTTTCTGCTCTCGAACTAGTGACTGATGAACTGAATGCAATGAGAACTGTTGTGCTACAAAATCGAATGGCTCTTCACTTCACCCTAGCAGCGAGAGGTGGTACGTGTGCGCTTATCAAAGAAGAATGCTGTGCGTTTATACCAGACAATCGACATGAAATTAATGACCACCTAGAGGTAATACAGCAGGTATCGGCCATGACTGAACCAGGCCCAAACCCACTGACAAACTTTTTCCAGAATCTGTTTGGTGGGTGGGGTTCTATCCTAATGAACATCTTGATTGCTATTTGTGTGGGTCTGCTCCTATTAGGAGCATGTGTCTGTTGTGGGATTCCCTGCATGAAAAGATTAATCAAAGATTTTATTGATATATCTGTAACTGAAACTTTGTACCAAGACATTGAGTTAGAAAAATTAATTTCAGATGAAATTCTTTCTGAAGTATAAACTAAAATGACTTACCTGGTTGAAAGTCCTTAAAGGAGAAGGCTAGGAGACGAAATAACATTGTTTATATTTCAGAATAGAATAAAAAGTATTAAAAGGGAGGAAAATGTTAGAAAAATATGTATTTGAACATATATAAAGTGCTAGTTAAAAAGCAAATAGTGTATAATGCATGTTATTCTATTATTGATATGGCAATAAGAATGATTTTACATGTAATTGCTTGAAGCTTTGGAACTGCAGTGTATTTGAACTCTGACCCTGGCAGTAGCCAGCTCAGCAAGCTTATGTTTTTCACTAACGATTATCTGCTGGGTCAGGAAATTAAATGTATAAAGCATTGAAAATCTTCTTCTCCTTCCTTTGGGACAATTGGCCTTGTAAATGTTATCAAGATAAGACGAGCTGTTGGGAGAATGTTGCAAGAAGAACAAAGAAGTGTATTACAAGACTGAACCAGCTATTGTATTCAAGCAGGCCTGAAACCTTGAAGGAGTAACATTTACAGAAAGACATTATAACTGACCAGGTGCTTTGCAAGGCTATATTATTCCCAAGGGAAAACTTTTTTAAAATATGTAACATCAGCAATCTTTATGAATAGGATGTTGTGAACCATAGTGATGTAGGTGCCCTGTGACTAACCACGTCAGAAAGGTGGGCACAAACTAGAAAGTAGAAACTATAAGAATTGTATACTTCCTGTATCATGTCAGACAAAATTCTGTACTTGTTTGTTTTTTGCCTCCTGGTGTACACTAGTAAATTTTTGCATCTGAGCCTCCTGTGTTGTAATCTTTATTTTTATTTAACAGTGTGGATACATTTTTACCATGATTTTAGCCAGTTAGGAAAGTATAGCTATAGGGTGGTAGTTTGTTAGGTCAGTGGAGGTGCCCCCTTTATGTATTGGTATAATGTAAGAGATTTTCCAGAGAGGTGATACCTTTTGTTCTGAGATTGATTGGTTACTGATTATAGAGATTGGCTAGGAAATGGCTTTGGCGGCTATTTGTAGGAATTTGGCAGGTAGTTTGTCTACTGCTATGGTGGCGGGTTTAAGTTTGGTTAGATGTCTATAGATGGTTTATGTTGGTACAGGTTGAAAGGTGAAGAAGTTGGCATTATTTGATGGGTTATATAATATAGTGGGGGTTGAGGAGGGTGGGTCTGTTGACAGTTGCAGTATAGAGTTGGTAAAGAACTCATTGAATTGGGTGGCTACGTGTATAGAGGTGGTGTCTACGTTTGGATGAGGAGTCGGTGATTAACCTGGTTGGAGAATACTGTTTATAGCAGCCCAGCACATTTGTGGGTTGGTATTGTGCTTAGTTTGAATTTCACTGTAGTATTTTTGTTTGTCTAGCCTGATTTGTTTTTTTACAGTGTTTCTTAGTTCTAAGAATGTTTGCCTATTAGGAGTAGTTTTGTTTTTGTGCCAGGTGTGCCATGCTTTATCCCTTTGTTTCATAAGTTGCCTAGTCCTCTTGGTAAACCATGAGGCATAGATGGTTTTAGTGTGGATCTGTCTTGGTGGGGCAAGTTGGTTGAGAAGGCCTAAGAAGATAGTGTTGAAATACTCAACTGCTTCATCTAAATAGGTGTTAAAAGAGGGGAGAGGACCAATTAGATTGTTTAAGGACTGTATTAAGGTCATCAGCCCTGAAGTTTTTAGTGTATCTGATGTGTTTAACAGAGATAGTTCTAATGAGTTTAGTTTGGTCTCTGATGAAGAGGGTTGGAAGGTGGTCGCTTAGTATGTTGGGTAGTGTACCGGTGGTGAGAATCCAGTCTAGTATTGATTCTTTTTTTGAGGTTTTGTCTACCCTAGTAGGTGTTTGTATAAGCTGTGAGAAGCCATAAAGGTTAATATGATTTGACGGGTGGGGTGATTTAAGTGAGATCCAATCAATATTGAAGTCGCCTAGTATAATGGTTTTGTAGGGATGGGTTTCTGATGTCCAGTGGAGAAGAGATTCTAGGGTTTTGATGTTATCTCCTGGAGGGATGTATGATTCTAAGATATTTAGCTGTTTTGTGTATTTAGTCTTACCTTAGCAAGTAGGATCTCTGCATTATTAAATGCAGAGATTTCTATGTGAAATGGTTCAACATCGATATTGTTCTGATATAGAAGAGCAACTCCACCTCTCTTTTAGCTGTACGGTCTTTTCATAGTATGCTGTAACCAGGGGGAAGTATTTCTTCACTTTTAATGTGTGGTTTAAGCCATGTTTCTGTGAGGAAGATGATGTCAGGTAAGTATAGTGCTATGGTTTCATGGAGCTCAGTGGTTTTGCTAAGGGTGCTTCTTGTATAGATTAACATAGAATTATTTTTAGAATATCGGATGTTTTCTTAAGTAGGCTAGTATTGGTTCTAGGCTGATTTTGGTGATTTGTTGGACTTGTTATTGGACCTGGGTTGGGGTTGTTATCGTCACTGCATAGCAGGTGAGAGGCAATGTTTATTATGGTTTGTAGGTATATGGAGAAGATTAAGTCACATTGTATAGATACGCTAGATTTGCTTTGATAATGGAGAAGTTTGTAGGGATGTAGGTCATAGCTGATGTGGTTAAAGAGTGAGGGTGAGATGAGTAAGGGGTAGTTAGTGAATGTAGGAAGTGAGGTTGAGGTGGGGTGACTTATGTTGGGGATTGTTGAAGTAGGGTGAGGTTAGATGGGCTGTGATGGTGAGTGCTAGTGTTAGAATTATTAGATGGGAGTACATGTTTGGTTGTTAGAAGTGGTAGGAGTGTATAGAGATAACCTTGTGGAATGTGTAAGCATCCTGATAGTATATTGGTAGGATGGACTGTAGCAACTTTGTGAATGGGGATGTACTATGTGTACAGTGTGTAATATGAGAGCAAAGGAGGGGGAGGGGTGGTGGTAGTTGTTTGCGTGATTGGCTGAGGGATGGGGGTTGGGTGTGGGTGTGGTAAGTTTAGGTATAAAGGAAATGAGCTAGGGGGTGCATGGGAATGGGGGTAGGGGAGTGGAGCGGGCAGAGCCCTACCTAGGAGGTAAGAGCTGAAAAAAAAGTATCATGAGTCTGACTAAGTAATGAAGGTAAGCAGCATTATGCCTTAATCGCAGGGATTATGCCAGTTACTGTGATTCCACTATTTATTTACTGTGAAATGAAAAATAACTGCTGTGAAGGCACTTGGGTGACTTTACAACAGACAGAAATATTGGAGAATTTAAATAACTGTAGAGCACTGTCCTGATTACATAATTATAAGAATATTTCAGAGAGTAAAAGTCCTAGTAGTGAGTCCTTTTGCCTTCCATTGTTTGCAGGATAATTTCCAGAAAGTCTTCACTTGGTGGGGGGGGCAGCGCAATGGTGCAGCGGTAGTGTTGTCGCCTCACAGCAAGAGGTTTTCTGGTTCGATTCCCGGCTGGGGTACCTTCTGTGTGGAGTCTGCATGTCCTCCCTGCGTTTGTGTGGGTTTCCTCTGGGTGCTCTGGTTTCCTCCCACTTACAAAGACATGCATCTGGAGTGTTTCTCCCCGGGCCTCCGCTGAAAATTGGCTTTGTTCCAAGTCAGACTTTCCCAGTTAACAAATGTTAAATAAATAAATAAATAAAAATGAGCTGCTTGTCAGGGCTAAGATTCAGTTGTTTGGTGGTGTTCTGATGCCGCCTAGTGGCAGTTAGTTGCAATGGCAGGGAATGGAAGAAGGGGAAAAAGATCTTGCAAGTATTCACGCTATGCCAGTTTAATACAATTAAGTAAAAGCACTAACAACTAGATGCGGTAATTAGTTAACAGGGAATACACCTACATAAGAATATTTCAGAGAGTAAAATTCCTAGTAGTGAGTCCTTTTGCCTTCCGTTGTTTGCAGGATAATTTCCAGAAAGTCTTCACTTGGGGTGGGGGGGCAGCCACTAGTGAAGTACAGCTAGAGATAAGACTATTTCAGAGAGTAAAAGTCCCAGTAGTGAGTCCTTTTGCCTTCAGTTGTTTGCAAGATATTTTGCAGAATTTCATCGGGGGGGTGGGGTGGGAGGGGGACAGCCATGAGTGAAGTAGAGCTAGAGCTGTATGAAAAAGGAGACAAAAAGAGATGTAACAAAGTCTTGTTGTGGGTAGCCAGCAGTAAAAAATTAATATGAGCAAAGTATTGACTTGGGGGAAGCTGTGGGTGCATGTGCATGGAGAATGTGGGAAGTAAGGCTATACTATATTATTATGAGGTAAGGTACATGCCAGGTAAGTGAGCGCAAGAGTAATTCTCACTTGCGACACACTAACATTATTGCTGGTCTACATTCACTTCCTTTAGGCTGTATATAGCTGTGTGTTAGCTTTCATCAGTGGGAAAAAAGTTAGCGTTGTAGCATTAAGCCTTCTTTGATTTGTAATATATAGTACACCATAATTGATTCACTTAATTCTTTCATGTTGGAAGACCTACTTAAGAACAAATATTTCACTGAATGTTGTTGCTGTGGAGTCTGTACTAAGTATATATCACCTGACATTATTCTCTGCAATAACTGTATTTAAGTAAAGGAACTCCCTCATATTTTGGATGGAAAGGAATTAAGTGATCAATCTTCATCTTGTAATGATTTTCACTTTCACTTTCAAGACTATTACTGAATTTGTTAGTTTGTGATATGACAGTTGGGGTGATATAGTAAATTCACCTTACAATCCCACTTCTCTACAATCAACTAAGTGTAGTAGTTCTAAAAAAGGGCCAGATAACATTACACCCCACTCAAGTGTTTCTTTAAAGAAAGGGAAAGAATTTGAATCATGATTAAAAAAAATGATATGATAAAGCTATTAATGATGTAACTTTTTAAACATGAAGGAAAACAAACTCCCAAATGTAGACTGCTGGGACACAGAGTATATTTTAAGCATGCATTCAAATAAAACTGAAACTTGCAATTTCCAGCTGTTGGCTCCACCATAATAAGTTGTCTCAGAATGTAGACAGGCTTTATGTGGAACCTTATACCCAGAAATAATAGTAGTAAAACCCACAGTTTTGTCCAGTTTCGACCATATGAAAGTGCTGGACTCTTCCTACTCAGACAACATTAAGATAATTGAACAGACAATATCACAACTTTAGATAAAGAAACACTAGTCAGGCTGAGCAATGTAATCATTCCCAAATCACATGGTGATGTAAAGGGCGGCAATGTACCATCTGCACAAACTACATTTTATTCTTATCCTGAGCAAACTTGCATTTATTGTACTCATGACTCCTCAATGGGCACAAAGATTAGGGAAAGAAGTGGAAATATCAGTAATACTTGCTGCTGCTGCTGATGTGATATTCATTTCACAAAACAAAACAAAAAATAAAATATGTGCAGTGGGGAAGGTTCTAGAAATACAAATATTATGCCTTCAACTGCTTCTAACATATCTGTTTCCAAAGAAGTGGTAGTCTTGAATGATTCTGTGCTTAAACGTGTAAACAGAAAAAAAAACTGTCAAGAATTTTAATGTTAGTTGATAATCTGTCAAAACTAGATATAGCAGTGAACAGTGTTGTGTATTGTTGGTTGTACAGGTACATTGTAATCAGAGGATTATGTATTACACTGCCTTCATGTTTTATAAAGTTTACTGGCTGAAAAGGATTATTAATACTAGTGATATATCATAAAATATTTCCTATAATTAGTATCCACAGCAAGTTTGTTTTCGAAACTTATTTTCTGCAATTTTCCACTTAAATGAGCTACTGATGTTACTCCATCATTATTTTCATCAACACCTTTTTTCCCATTTTCTACATGAGGCAGGGTGTTATGGCAACGCCATTCTTCTACCTTCTTTGACAGTTATGCCTGATTGTCACAGGTCTTCTTTCAGACAGTCCATCCACCTCTCTGCTGGACACCCTTGTTTCCTCTTGCCTTCTTCCTGTCTGTCCCAAATCTTCATCACTAAATTGTCTTCTGCTTTCTTGAACATGTGTCTGAACCTCCATAATCTGTTCTGTTTCAGCAACTTGGGCTTCTGAGCTAATAATCTGTTCTGTTTCAGCAACTTGGGCTTCTGAGCTAATAATCTGTTCTGTTTCACCAACTTGGGCTTCTGAGCTAATAATTTGTTCTGTTTCAGCAACTTGGGCTACTGAGCTAATGTCCTCATTTTTTTCATTTGTCCCACACTGTGCATCCTTCCATCCTTCCCTGGCACTTCATCTCCATCACCTCTAGCTTCCTCAAAAGCTCTCCCTTCAGTGACCAGGTTTCTGTACCAGACAGTAGTACTGGTTGCACCATTGTTTTCTACACCTTACTTTTCAGCTTCTTTGGCATTCTTCTGTCATACACTGCATTTGACACTCTGTGCCAGTTCACTGCAGCACCTCTAATTCTAGCTTTGACCTCCTCATTCAGATTTCTCTTCTCTTCATCTACCACTCCTGGATACTTGAAGCTGTTAACTCACTCCACTATTTTCCCATCTAGCTCAATTCACAGCTTTTCTTGACCCCCCCCCCCCCCCGTTGCCATTACAGCTGTCTTATCTTTTATGTATTTATTTTTTTTTATTTAACATTTTGTTGGCTGGGAAAGTCCAGCTAGGAACAGAGCCTATTTTCAGTGGAGGCCTGGGGAGAAACGCTCCAGATGCATATCTTTGGAAAGTGGGAGGAAACCGGAGTACCTAGAGGAAACCCATGCGAACACAGGGAAGACATGCAGACTCCACACAGAAGGCACCCCAGCCGAGAATTGAACCGGATAACCTCTTGCTGTGAGGCAACAATGTTAACCGCTGCACCATCTGTACTCAGTTTAATCCCATGTGCCTTCAGTTTTGCATTCCATTCCCCTATCTTTTGCTGAATTTCTTCATTAGAGGCTGCCTGTAATGTCACATCATCTGTATACAGCAACTTTGTTGGTCTGCCCCCTCCTACTTGTTTGCTACTGTTGTCTATCACCAGTATCAACAGCAATGGGCTCAGAGATGAACCCTGATGCACACCCATTTCCACTGGGAAACCCCTCTGTGAATTCAAACACTGTTCGTACTTGTGTCTTTGGGTACTTGTACATAGGCCTGCAGTAGTTCTACCCATGTTTCTGGGACTTTGGACTATCACAGGAATGCCCAAATCAGCTTTCATGGGACCTCATCTTATCCTTTCCCCAAGTGTAGGAATGCCCAGTTGGACTCTTTCCTCATCTCTAGCTTCTTCACAATCACCTGTCTCATTGCAAATATTATACCAGTTGTGCTGCATCCAGATTTGAATCTGAACTCTCGTCTTCCATCTTACTTTCTACTACTCTGCATATTCAATTATCAAGTGCATCTCCAGAACTTTCATGCAGTGTGGCAAGGGACTGATACTTCCATAGCACCCACAGTTGTGAATATTCTTGTACACTGGCATTATTCTGCTTATTTTCCAGGCATCTGGGATGTACTTTTCTCTCCATATGCTATGAATACCTTAAGGAGCCATTTCTCCCCTAACTCACCCAACATCTTAATCATATCTGTCATGACCTCATCTGAGCCTGCTGCTTTCACTGACTTATTTTTCGTTAGTGCTGTTCTTACTTCTTCAAGGGTGGGCTTCTCTTCTTGATTCATTGAAGGCTGTGTTTGGAGAAGTACAGCTTCTGTGGGGTTTTCATCATTCAGAAGATGTTGGAATTACTCCTCTCTTCTGATGTTAATGTCCTGTGAGCATGTGAACAGGTTGTTTCTGGTATACCTTATGAAGGGAATCTGATGACTATTTTTTCTTGTTTCTGTCTTTGCCTTGCAACCTGATAAGAGTTTCTTTGTACCATTTACTGAGTCACTTTCCAGAAGCTGGTAGAATGTCTCTGATGCCTTGCTTTTCATTATTGAAACTGCTCTCTTAGCCTGCTTTTTAGCAATCTAGCATTTCTTCTTATTCAGGTGTATGTCTTTTATATCTCCTGCACTCTTTCCTTATTTTGACTTCTGCATTCCATCACCAGCTTTCATTATGTACCTTATCTCCATACCTAGCTTGTCCGTATATCTTATATTCTTCATATTGATCACTGCTGCAGTAGTCTTAATTATATGAGTTTTATCCTGCCAAGAATATAACAACTGAACAGCTTCAGAAGCTTCAGGACTCCTTCCATGGACCCAAACTGTCAGGCAGCTCAAGATGAGCTGAATAAAAGAACAGATTGGGCAAATACTCCTTCAGAACTCTACTGCCAATGCACATTATGATCTTCTGAGGCATTTGAGGATCGACAGTCAACTTCTGCTTCCTTTGCTGGACAAATAAGTTCCATTTAGGGGGAAAAAACTTCCATTTTCTTAAATTTATTATAGTTTTATTACTTTCCTCTTCAGGAAAGTTATTCTAAAGCTAGGATTGTTGTGTTTTAACTGACTGTCTTGAGACTGTAACATTCTTCTAAATGGAGAACACATTTTTTCTGTCAGTTTAAAAGTAGTGCAGACTAACTGAAAACCTATTTTCTGTGGATATATTGTATTTCTTTTCCATGGTGGTGCTGCCATAGTGTTTTAAAGTGTTTTTAGAGTGTTTTTCTGACAAATAAGTAACTTTTGTGGACTGGTAGTTTTACCGGTATTTGCTGCTTTTCTTCAGAAGGAAAGAGGCACCATTTTTGTCTAAACCATGGAGCAGATTGCACCAAGAATGTTCACAAAGTGTCTAGCTCCAGTTAGAGCTCATTGTAGGCTACAGTGTATCCACATTTTTCCATATTTACATGACTTGCTTATCTTTGCAGTCTTTTTCAAAATGTCAGGAATCTCACCTTAAGTGAGAGATCTCTTCCATGAGATCAGATTCCAAGAGAACATTCAAAAGTCTTTTTTGATACCCTCACATAGGATTGTGGTTTAGTGATGTCAGCTAGACACCTCAGTTCAAAGAGCATTTCTTCCATAGGAAACAATCGGTCTTTGTTTAGATATATTTCTAAGGTTTTCCACTCACTGTAAGGGAATACCTCAGGATTTTGGGTCTCGCAGCATCTTGATTTTCATGATACCCCTGGCAAGACTCCATATGAGGAAAATACAGTGGTATCTGAAATCTTTTTGGTGTCAGCATCAACACCCTTTATGTTTTCAGATCCCAGTAGCAGGGCTTGTCAGAAGAGAAATCTTTTGGTGGAGACAACAGATATCCTTAAATCCAGGTCTCCTCTTCTGCCTCCCTGTTCCAAAGTAGTTAGTCACCACAGATGCTTCAGACTTTGCTTGGAGAGCAGTTTCCAGAGGGATGAAATTGCAAAGGGTGTGAGACATCAAGAACAGATGCAAGCACATAGATATCAAGGAGATGCTTGTCCTGATCAAGACACAGTCCCCAGGACCTCTTCAAGTTGTTACAGACAGTACCACAGTCATGCGGTACATCAACAAGCAAGGGATAACAACCAGGTTATACATCATTTGCAGCCTATCAATGTTAGCTTGGGATACAGCATCACAGCACATTCATACTCTATATGCATTCTACATTCCATTAGAGCAAAACTGGGCAGACAAGCTGAGTAAGACCAGAGTAGACCCTCACAAATGGAAGGTTGTTCAGGTGATCTTCTAAGATTTGATCCATCTGTGAGGAATTCCTCAACTACACTTTTTGCCTCCTCTCTGGACAGTCAACAGGCAAAATTCTGTTCCAGAACTACATGCAAGAATGCTTGGAAGACAAAAGTATTTTCTTTGGACAAGAATGTTCCTGTATGCCTTTCCAGCCTTTCCACTAATATCCAGGGTACTTCTGAAGACTCATTAAGAATCCCCCAAGATTTTGGTGGTGACTCCCTTCTGGCCCAGGCAACCGTGGTTCTCTCTTATTTAGGTAATGCCTAGGGCAATTACCACAACCTCCTTACAGAATGGATCTACTCGCATAACAATAGGGGTGTTTAATACACTCTGAAATCAAAAAACTTCAGCTGACTGCCTGGATGATAGGGTCTTAATTCCTTTTGGCACCAGTTTCTGAGGACCTGCAGCAGGTACTATTAGACCTCCTTGGACCTCCTGGCTGCTGGGTGTTCCTGCCTTTGGCGTACTTTCCATACAACCCCTTGACCACCTGCTGGTCTTGGATCTTGCATCTTATCCCTAACTGCTGTCTCCTCTCCTAATTGAAGAAAGAAAGCTATCCCACTAAGGGGAGCCTTCACCTGGAAAGACATAAGAAACCATACAACCCCTTGACCACCTGCTGGTCTTGGATCTTGCATCTTATCCCTAACTGCTGTCTCCTCTCCTAATTGAAGAAAGAAAGCTATCCCACTAAGGGGAGCCTTCACCTGGAAAGTCATAAGAAACCATACAACCCCTTGACCACCTGCTGGTCTTGGATCTTGCATCTTATCCCTAACTGCTGTCTCCTCTCCTAATTGAAGAAAGAAAGCTATCCCACTAAGGGGAGCATTCACCTGGAAAGACATAAGAAACCATACAACCCCTTGACCACCTGCTGGTCTTGGATCTTGCATCTTATCGCTAACTGCTGTCTCCTCTCCTAATTGAAGAAAAGCTATCCCACTAAGGGGAGCCTTCACCTGGAAAGACATAAGAAACCATACAACCCCTTGACCACCTGCTGGTCTTGGATCTTGCATCTTATCCCTAACTGCTGTCTCCTCTCCTAATTGAAGAAAGAAAGCTATCCCACTAAGGGGAGCCTTCACCTGGAAAGACATAAGAAACCATACAACCCCTTGACCACCTGCTGGTCTTGGATCTTGCATCTTATCCCTAACTGCTGTCTCCTCTCCTAATTGAAGAAAGAAAGCTATCCCACTAAGGGGAGCCTTCACCTGGAAAGACATAAGAAACCATACAACCCCTTGACCACCTGCTGGTCTTGGATCTTGCATCTTATCCCTAACTGCTGTCTCCTCTCCTAATTGAAGAAAGAAAGCTATCCCACTAAGGGGAGCCTTCACCTGGAAAGACATAAGAAACCATACAACCCCTTGACCACCTGCTGGTCTTGGATCTTGCATCTTATCCCTAACTGCTGTCTCCTCTCCTAATTGAAGAAAGAAAGCTATCCCACTAAGGGGAGCCTTCACCTGGAAAGACATAAGAAACCATACAACCCCTTGACCACCTGCTGGTCTTGGATCTTGCATCTTATCCCTAACTGCTGTCTCCTCTCCTAATTGAAGAAAGAAAGCTATCCCACTAAGGGGAGCCTTCACCTGGAAAGACATAAGAAACCATACAACCCCTTGACCACCTGCTGGTCTTGGATCTTGCATCTTATCCCTAACTGCTGTCTCCTCTCCTAATTGAAGAAAGAAAGCTATCCCACTAAGGGGAGCCTTCACCTGGAAAGACATAAGAAAGTATGTCCTAGAACTTCTGCTGGATTTAAATACATATTTGTATGCCTCTTTCGGAGGGAAATTGTATACTCTTAAGTCAGCTCAGCCAGCAGCCTGCAATCCAAACCTCCCCTCCCCTCTATCTACTCACCACATATTCCCTGTACTATCCGTAGCAACTTGCCTCATACTGGAACCCTCAGGCCCTGCATACAGCACTGATAAAAGTACCTGCTGTGGCTATTAAGGGGCCACATCTACTAGGGACTCTCTTTTTCTTTTCTTTCTGTAAACTGTTCATACCTAGCAACCTCTCTCTCTTTCTCTCACCCTATCTTACTGTTCGCCCCTTTCTGCTCCACTACCTCTTTCTACCCTTCTCTGTAGCTCTGAGCTTCTATTTGCTCCTACCTCTTGACAACGAAACTACTTATATCCCTTTGCCTTACTTATCTTCATTCTGTGTACTTACTGATAGTTTTTTCTCCTGGTCCTCTTCTCCTTTGGCTCTTCCAACTGATATCTCTTCTTTGTCCACTCTTCCACTCTTTAAGAAACAACTATTAAGACACTTTAATAAATTCTGGCTTTGCTCTTGTACCAACCCAGACTAACCTGTTAGTACCTTACTCTATCTTTAACCTTCCTTAACCACTTTTACCCTTGCACCTACCACAACTCTCCAACTAACAAATTGTCCCGTTTTCCCCTTTCCCTTTTCTCTGCAAATATTACACTATTCATTTTAACATTTTTGACCTTCCTTTGTATTCCTAGGAGTTAACCTCTAACTTAAACTCTTTCTAATTTATCCTTTTCCAGGTAGACTCGAACTATAATATACGTGTTTATATAACACATTAGTTCTATGCAATATTTGTAATTGTAAATTGATTCAGCCCTGGAGCTTTTCTCCTCAGGCCTTTTTTTTTTTCAAAGTTAGCTTATTTAGTTCATTAAGACCTTTAATATATATGATTGTATTTCATTCTTCCCATTGCATAACAAACTTGTACTTTGTATTATTAGTATTTGTAAAATTTGTATTTGTAAAATTTTCTTATACCTCTGGAGCTTTTCTCCCCGGGCCTCCACTGAAAATGGACATAAATCCAGTTGGACTAGCCCGGTCAACAAATGTAAAATAAAATAAATAAATAAATAAATAATAGAGGCAAGAAAGCCTGCTTCAAGAAAATCATATATTAACAAATGAAAAAGGTTTTCTAGTTGGTGCCAACAACATAACTAGCACCCATTCAGGGCAACTTGTTCTCTGGTTTTATAATATTTGTTGTGACTTACTATCCTGTGGCCTTTCCTATTCCTCTGACGAGGTTCATTTATCAACCATTTCAGTACGTCTGCCCATGTATCCTCCTCTTTCAATACGGTCTCATGTCAAAATGTTCTTGAAAGGGGTTTTGTATAAGACACCTCCAAGTAAACCAGTGGCCCTTCTTTGGGATCTAACACTTGCATCATTTGAAGCAGCTAATCTGGCTGACTTGAGGTGCTTACCATGGAAAATTGGTTTACTTATTGTTCTGACCTCTGCAAGAAGAGTGTCTGAGTTGCAAGCTCTTATAATGAGTCAACCCTACCTCATTTTCAATAGGGAAAATGTTTCCTTGAGAACCAGTCCTTCTTTTATGCCTTATGTGATATCTGAGTTTGCCTTAAGCCAAACTGTCTATCTCCCTGTTTTTTCCTGAACCTAAAAATAAGGGAGAAAGCATACTCCATACCTTTAATGTACACAGATAAGTCAGGTACTATCTTGACAGAACTAAATCTTTTGAAGCTTTGCATCAGTTGTTCATTTCCTGTGAAGGCAAGAAGGGACAACCCGTGTCAAAACAGACCATTTCCAAATGGTTGTCTAAGGCTATTACCTTTTGTTATACTCACCATGATTAATCTATTCCAAGCAGGGTCAAGGCTCAGTCTACCAGGGCCTTGGCTTCATCTATAGCTTTTTGGAAAGGGTTGGATTCTAGAAATATTCTAGAAGCATCTACTTGGTCCTATGTACATATTTTTGCAAAGTACTATAAACTTGATTCCTTCTCTAGGTCTAGATCAGTCTTTTCTAGGACCATTTTCCAGGGGATCTTGGACTGTGCTCCTTCCACCTCCCAAATGTAGTTAGCTATGGTGATCTACCCATATAGCTATATTGTAGCAGTGATCAATATGATGAACATAGTACAGCTGTGTAAGTTGAACTTACAATAACAATAGATAATCAAATGATCACTGCTGCAATAGCCACTCCTTCCCTCTTTGTTTTTGGGGTGTTTTATGCCATGGTATGGAAATTTAGTTTTTGTTGTTCCTGGCATTGTACATTCAGGGCTCAGCCTCATTCTCTCTGCTGGCAGGAAAGCTCAGCTCAGCTCAAGCTGTGTGACAGTTAAGGCATATGGAAGCTGACCTGCTGTTATATCCTTGGTAGGATATAACCCATATGTCTAAGGCTACTGCAGCAGTGATCATTCAAATATCTATTGATATGGTAAGTTCAACTTACACAGTTGTACTTTCTATAATCCTGACTCATGCCATTTTGAAGTGCTGCCATTCTTCTGCTCTACCTATTTCCTTTTTGTCCTGTGGTGTTAGAGCCCTAAGCATTTCCTTGAACTCTTGTACTTTCACTCCAATCAACTTTCAGGTCTTCAGACTACTCTCTGCTGACCTTAGAGACCTCTCTGAGCATTGCTTACAGCTGATTGTGGTAACCAGTGATTTACGCTGTGGGCTTACTGTTTCACTGTAATGACTTTGCAG
The DNA here is from genome assembly GCF_019279795.1 of Protopterus annectens. Taxonomy (NCBI): domain Eukaryota; kingdom Metazoa; phylum Chordata; order Ceratodontiformes; family Protopteridae; genus Protopterus; species Protopterus annectens. The sequence continues at coordinate 429,405,344 of NC_056729.1, read as the reverse complement.
TCACTGATTCTATCTTAGAGCCTTTTCCTTACTAGAAGGCAATGTACCTGAGTTGCATGTTAGCTACTCTTGTATGTGATCTTGTGACTGTCTCTCTTGCTGAACCATGTGGTAGCCACCATCAAGTCATTTGCCAGACAGAAGTCTAAAATGTCCTCTCCTTCTACATTCCTGTTGCCCCACCCATGTGGACCCAGACAGTCCACATATCTGGTTTTCTCTGTCCCAGTCAGGTCCCCCATTGTCAACAATAACTCATGTTGTCCTGCAACTGCTGCCTGAATGCACTTTTTTCCTTAATGTCACAACCCTGCTGTGGGGCGTAGGCTGATTATGAATACTGTCTTATCCTTTCAGTGGAGTCTGATTGCCCCAAGCCTTCCATTAATTCTAATAAGCATCCCTCACTGATTCTGAAGCCTCTCCATCACCACAAGTCCCACACCATTTCTAGTCTGTCCTCTTCCTAAGGAGTAGACTCTGAATCCCAAGCCAACTGGCTTTGCTGCACTGCCCTTCCATCTTGTCTGCTGGATACTATCCAGTCCCATTCTTGCCATCATGTCATCCACTTTCAAGCTCCATCTTGTCAGTGAATCTATATTGAATGATTGGTCTTACATCCAGCTTTCATTCAGCAGAACTTGACCAGGTAACCCACACTGGGTAACTTGAAACTGGCCTGCCAGTAGCTTATTGACCCAAGGCTGCTGGGCTTTATGGCTGGCAGACATTGGCCAAGAGGGGCACATATACCCCTTGCACTATTAGCATGGGTCCCTGGCATAGGTATGAGTAGACCAGGTCCTCAACCCACTTATCACTGGCAAATAGCTATGCCCATTTTTTTATGACAGTGTCAACGTGATCAAATCACCTGTAAACAATGTTTACACCATGTAGTGGCTAGCCCTGGCAACAACGTACAGTCTGGGATCTGTGTTCTGCTGTCTAGAAGATAATGCACACCACAGGTGATGCCCAGACTTTTTCCCTGAATACAGTTTGTGCTCCTGCCCACAACTCCATTCTTGGGTGAGTTTGAGGTTGAAACACTCAGCATTTGGGAGATGGGAGGAACCATATAGAGACACAGAGAGAACATGCAAACTCAATACAAGAATTGGCTGGAGAACAGGATCGAGCCTTGTCCCTTGTGCATAGGAGATGAAGTCCTTGACTATTATACCAGCTGTGTCTTTTTTCAGGTTGTATGGTGCAGTTTATTTCAAAACCCATTCCATGTCCAACTCCTGTAACTGTTAAAGTCAAATACAATTACCTTCTCTTCATTTTTAGCCAAACAACCTTGCCACTGGAAAGAGGAGGAGGGGGACATGCAGATGACTGGATGGAAGCCATTCAGAAATGACAGAGGAAGGAAAGATGGGGTGAAATTGAGACCTACATAATGGAAAGTCTCAGTTGTGAGGTGAGAGAGGAGGAATAATACCAAACCAGAAATGGAGCAAGGGTGCACCCAAGGTTGAAAAGCTAAGTTAAGTGCCTTGGCATTTGAGGTAAAGGATGGTGAGGGAAGACCTGGTGGACTAAGATGAACTTATATATATCACTTGTTGTCCGAATGATCACTGCTGCAGTAGCTGCTCCCTCCCTTCTTCCCTTTTGTTTTTGGTGCATTTTCTATGCCAGGGAGTGGACATTTATTTTTTGTTGTTCCTAGCATAGTCCTTTCATGGGTCAGCCTCCACCTCTCTGCTGTCAGAAAAGCTCTGAAGGGCTTTGCTCCCATATGTGTTTAAGTGCACTCAGCTCAAGTAGCTTGACAGCTAAGGCACATGGAAGGCATCCCGAAGCATTGGAAGATGGCTGGCTGTTATACCTTGTGTGATGGCAGCCCATCTACTGGCCAGGTCTGGGCAAGTCCATATCAGATGATAATAGTTAATATTATCCATGGCTCATTACTCTGCAGGCAGAAGGTGTATTCCACCCCCTTTTGGCTATCTATACCAGTGTAAAATGCCACACTTACCATTGCTTAGTAATGGTAAAGTGCTTCAGGGCTGGTAACCACACTAGTCACTTTGCCAAAACATTATTTCTATTTGTTTGCTGTCAGTCTATTGGCCATCATTGTAGTTATTATTTTACTAATAGTTCCTATGGAACTGGGATGGGATCTCCCACCAGAGATTCACAAATACAGTCAAACCTAGGGATCTTCATCAAGCCTCCCTTCTTGAGAAGACCCAGCATTTCATCAAAACTCTTACCCAATAATTGTGCAGACTCCCTCAACTTCTTTAGACAGGCTCTAAGCTGTAGGCATTGCTACCAGAGTGTTGCCAGTTGAGGGAATTTATCAAGAATCCTCAGTGAAGATAGTTGTTGGCTGTTAGCTTTGTCCCAGATATCTTCTATGTACATTATACCTGATAGCACCATTCCTTCCAGTGAAAGGGTTAACCCGTGATTAGTATATAAGAGTTAACCCAAATATCGGCAGATAAAGAGGTTCCTTAATGCATCTAACTTTACTTGTTCTTACAGTGTCAAACCACAGATCTAACTCACTTGTTTCTCAGGGGTGGGAGGTTGGCATAATGGTTAAGGTGTTTACCTTACAGACACAAGGTGCAGGGTTCGATTCTCACATGGGGTAATTGGCTAGGCTTAAAATGGCCCACAAGGGCACTTAGCCTAGTACTAATCTATGAACCTATGAACCTTTTAGGAGGGGGAGATGTGAGGCCTGTAATGCTGACACTTCCTGGGCCATAAATTCATTCTGCACCATGGAGCATTCGGTGTGTTTTTCTCTCTTAGAACCATCCTATTGATGCAATTCCATAGTTATACAACTAGGGAATTCCAATGCCTCCCAGTGAAGAGGGGATAAAGAGTCTCCTTCTCCTAGCACATGGAGGTTTACCTTCCCACTTGATATCTGAAATAAGTCTCTGTATTTTGTTGATGTAGTGGGAAAAAATGGCTTGGGGAAGATGCTGCAGTATGAACAAAACTTTTGGCTGGACCCATATTTTATTTAATTGCACCCTGCTCAGAAATGGCAGATGCAGATTTTTCCATCAGTCCACTCTGACTCTAAGGTCCTCCCAGAGACATTGCATATTACCTTGAATCAATGCATCCACCTTTTGGGTGAGCCTTACTCCCAGAGTAACCTCCTGGGTGTCCACTTTACAAGACTAGTCATACTTGATGAGGCATGGGCTTGTACAAATCTAAGTCCAAATGAATGGTGCAAATAGTGCTCCAATACAAACTAAATAACCGAAAAAAGCACCAACGTTGCGAGCCCTCAGTAAAAATTTTAATAAAATATTGTTACGCACTTTCATCAACAAGTGTGACTTCCTCAGAACAAAGAAACAATTGAATAGACAAGTTTAAATACAAATCTAAAACATTGTTTTCTCTCTATTAACCCTTGATCCAGTGACAACTTCTTTTTCCCCAGGGTAGACAAAGCAGTAGCTATACTTTTTGTGGAAGAGTTTATCCAAAGTACACAATCATTTGCAAACTAAGTGGTAAGGACCAAGCAGAATGAGTCAACCTTAAACCTATACTGCCTCAAACTATTGGTCAGATATGAGTCTATCAAGGAAACAGCCAATACAAACAGCAGAAGGGAGAGCAGACATCATTGCCTTGTACCTCTGTGCAATGTAATGAACTCCGACAAAGAGCCATTGGCACTCATGTAGGCAGTAGGGTTTGTGTATAATAATTTACACCAGTCTATAACAACTTGGGTGAATCTGTACCTTTCCAAAACTTGCCACAAAAATGGCCACCTAAAAGCTGACCATAAGAGCTCCTGCCTGGATCTTATAATATTTACACAATGTTTGGTTGTGTAGCCATATTCTAATTGCATCTGGACCCCCTTGTCTGCTTTTCACAAAACCCAGATGATTACATCCTGCTATTGAGGTAACACTCTTCTGTAATCATCTTGCTAAAATCTTGGAAAAGATCTTGAGGTCCATGTCCCATAATGAAATTGGGAGATAACTTGCTGCATTTCTAAAATCCTTATCAGGCTTGCGTATCATAATCACTCTTGCCTTGACCATTTCAGTTGGAAATTCCGCTAGCACCACAGCTTGCTAATAGAGAGCTAATAATGGTAAACCCAACTATTGGCTGAAGTGCTTATAAAACTCACATTCTATGCCATCAAGCCCTGGGGATGTACCCAAAGGAAGGGTCTAAATTGTTTCATAAATCTCCTGAAATGTTAGGTGCCTTGCCATGGCTATTTTCTGTTGATGTGATAATGGTGCAGACATGGGCCAATCTAAACCAAGGAGCCCAAATTGATTATCCCCTTTCTCATAGGCACTCACTGATTTACCATATTCTGCCACTAAAATATTCACAATTTTTACTGGGTTAGTGGTACAGCTCCCCTTAAAATCTTTGTAGACATAACGGTCAGTTCACTGATCCTTTCCAAACCTGTTTTAGCCAAAGGTTTAGAAGAAGTGATCCACCTAGCCCAATGTAACAGTTTATATCCCTTCAATCTGTCAGACACATGAGAAAATTGTGTACACTAAGACTCCTGTTGCATCATCCTAGTTTTCCAGCCTAAATTTTAAAGGTATGCCCCTCCTGTTTGTATGGGTTCTCTCCCTGCTGAATGTGGGTCTCAAGCTCAGCTAGCTTGGACTCTACTCTCTTGGACTTTTGAGATTGCAGAAAAAAACAGCCTCAGCATTTACTCATAAAATTATTCCATCTTCCCACTGGGTCACCAGCCCACACCTTATTTTTGGCCCAGTAACCCTGAATTACATTGCTGAGAAAGGCAAGGTTCTCTTTTCCTCTTAAGAGCATAGGATCAAATTTCCATTGATGTAATCCTGACTGCAGCCAATGTCCATTAAGTATGAGATATACCTTGGAATGATCTGACAATGGACCACTAACTATGCTGGCTTTCTGTACTCTACTCATAAGCTGACCACTTGACAACCAGAAGTCAATACGACTTGCTATTCTGTCAGTATGGAAAGTGTAATCTTGTTCCAATTGGGTGCAAGTTCTCCAGGCATCTACCAAGTGCAACTCTTGCATAACTCCTTTTAGTGCTGCCTCCATCCTAGGTAACCTAACCCTCCCTGCTTGAATCCTGTTGTTATGGGGGTCCACTGCCACATTAAAATCCCCTCCCATAAGCAGTGATTGATGATGTTCATGCACCAAGGAAGTAACTTGGTAAAAACTCGGCAATGGGCCTACTTCGTCTTCATTGGGTTCATAAAAGTTACAGATATAAAGGATTTCAAGTTGCTTCTACATGCTATTAACCATCCTCCATTTATATACTTGAGCACCTTTCTGATTGTCCAAGGTAAAGCTGGGTGTAGGAAAATTGCAACCCCATTCTTTGCTGATGTAACCCTACAGAAAAAGGCTTTTCCTCTCCATTTACTAATGCTCTTGCTTTCCTGCTTATTTTTTGGGTTGGTCTCCTGCTTAAGAGTAATATGTGCCTGATTTTTCAATAGCTCTTGCATGATTGCCTTGCCTTTTATCACTGTAGATATCCCCTTAACATTCCATGAAAAACACATAAGCAACTGGTTTCACCCTGCTGATATACTGTCCCTATTAGACATTAATGATGCCTGGTCATTCACCCTCCTCTTAGGCACATCTTCAGACATCTACCCTGAGTTTTGGAGAATTAAAACAAACAAACAGACATAGAAAGAAAAAGGAGTTAAGACCATATATATACCCACTTCCAAAGATACAACAGCCTGTCTCCACCGCTCTGGGTAGTAAAATCTTTGGAATCTGAAGTAGTTAACTTCATTTGATCAGCAACCTGTGGGTATCGGATCCGACCTGGATCCGAGCCGGCAGCTTTCCAAGCTAAAGATCCAAGCTTTCAGCTCCTCCCCCTTACTCATAATACCCTGCTACCTCCCTCCAGTCCTCAGATCTCGTTTACCATGGCTTCTGAAGCATAAGGGACGAGCTCTTGGCATTTTTAGGTGAGAGGAATTTAGGAGTTTTCTGGTTCAAATTCTAGCGGTTTGAGTGTGTGAGAGTGTGTTATAGATCCATAGTTTAGTTAAACCATTTTTTATTTACTTTTAGTGGTAAATTAGTATTTTTGCCTTCCCCTTACTGTGTGTGTTAGGGTGTGTGCTTGTACGTTATGGCCAAGGGCCCTAAGGCCATTTTTTCGAAATGTGCTGAGTGTGGTCATAAGCTGTCCCCAGCGGATGGCCACACTCAGTGCGTTCTCTGCCTGGGGGTAGCCCACTTAACATTGGGCTGCCAGATTTGTGTGGCCTTCAACCCCCGGACTGTGAGGGACAGGAGGAACAAGTTAATCTTGGCGGGACTCTTACCCCCAGATTCTTCTTCCTCCTCTCCCTCAGTGGCACCAGTTGCAGCTGCGACTGTCCAGCCTTCAGCTTCCCCTCCCCTGGCTGGGGCTCAACCTCCCACTGTGTCCCAGGGAGAGGGGGGCTCTTCTATGAAAGACAAGGGGCACAGAGAGAAAGAGAAGGAAAGAGCTAGGCATAAGAGCCATAAGCGACGGGCCGAATCAGCCCCTTCGTCTCGGCCAGCTAAGGTGTTTGGTTTCCCTGCAAGGGTTTCCAGGTCTTCCCCCTCTCGGCTCCGCTCTGCACGCTTCTCTCCGGTGCCGGAGGAGGAGTCCCGGTCACCCTTGAGGTCATCTAGGTGGCCCTCCAGGCCCGCCTCGACAACTTCTTCGAGGTCTACCAGGAGTTTGTCCGACGCAGATATGGACCGGATGATGCATCGATTCCTGCAGGCCCAGATGCAGATGGGAGTGCTCCTGCCTCCCCCCCCTCCGGGAGGGAGCTCGGCCCCTTTCTTTGCACCAATTGCTCCTTCTCCAATCCACTATTGGGTTTCAGAGCCGTCAAATCCGAGTCGTCTCGGAGCCGGGGAGTTGGCGCAGATAGTAGTTGCTACTTCGATGCCAGCTTTACCCTCAAGTTTAGCGGGTCATCTTTCGGATCCGAGCTATCGGGGCCGAGAGCCGAGCTTCGGATCCGCAGGAGTGAGTGTGTCTTCAGCTCCGTTGTTGTCGGAGCGCACTTCCCTCTCGGGTCTGATGGCGTCTGCTCTGACACCGGTCCTCATGTCGGAGTCGAGGGGACTACTCTCAGAGCCAGGGGAGAGTGGTTCACCTTCGGCATTCACCATGGTGGAGAGGGTGCTGTTGAGGAGTCCCCGGTCCATGCTGTGGATCCACCCTTCACTCCCTCGCATATGGGCCTGTCTTCCATCGTCCGGCCCCAGGGACAGCCTGCATCTGCGCCCCAGTTAGTTCCTGTAAAGGAACAAGACCCCATTGGTGAGCCCTCCTCGGACAGTCCCACCGAGGAAGCCCCTCACAACCGAAAGTGCAAGAGGAGGTACTTGGACTCCCCTGAGTCCCTTACGGAGGACACAGACTTAGAGGAAGGGAAAAGTTCCCCCAGGTCACCCCTGGAGGACATCTCCTTTGGAGACATTATGGAGATGCTGCCCATAAGAGAGGGGTGGTCAGCCCAGAAGCCTTCCTTGGATGAGTCTGTGTTTCTGGAGGTGTTTGATGCAGGCCCGTCTACCTCTTGGGTGTCCCCCCCCCCGGCTGACCCCTTGGTAGACTTGATTACTACCAGGGCTTGGAAGGAGCTGGACACTGTGGAGCCAATCCCCAAGAGACCGGACAAAATCCTTAGTCCCCCTTCTGACAAACCCACGTGGAATAAAGGTTCCCCGGTAGACGCCATGGTGGTGGCGGCTGCCACCAAGAAGGAACTGGCACAAGAAAGTTCCTCGGTCTATCCTCCTGATAAGGAGTCTTGGATAATGGACCGCATTGGAAAGCGGATGTTTGCTTCAGCCACCTTTTCTATAAGGGCGCTGAATTATCTGGCATGTGTCATTAGGCTCCAGCGGGATCTGATAAAAGAGTACGCTGGGTCTCCACCAGAGTCCATGGCGGCCGAGGATAAACGAACCTTCTCGGCTCGCATGGCCACTCTAAAGTCTATATCAAACACTTCTATGTGGTTTCTCTCCCATGCCATGAAGAGGGCGGCTAGAGCCAGCGGAGCAGGGGTCGCCCTGCGGTGCCACACCTGGCTCCGTCTTTGCGAATTTGCAGAAATCTTCAAGGCGTCCTTCGCTAACACTCCCTTTGACGGTTCTTTGCTTTTTGGCAAGACCATCCGCAACACGCTACTTCAGAGCGAGAAAGATGGGAAAACACTGTCTGCCATCGGAATCCGCTTCTCTGCTCCTCAGAGATCCTTTTCAAGGAACCAGAGAGGGCAATAGAAGATGTGGTTCCGGAAATCTCAGCAGTCCCGTCCCGCTGCGGACCCTTCGTCCTTCAGAGGCAGGGGAGAACAAGGTGGACGCCGGCCCAGAGGCAGGGGGGGGCGAAGAATTTCGGGTCGAGAGAGCCCTTCTCCGACCGACCCACGCAGCAACCCTGAGGGGCTGACTGACTGTCCCTCTCTGGAGGCAGTCGGGGGGCATTTTTTGGAGCATCTAGCAAGTTGGGAGTCCATTACTACAGATTGCTGGGTGCTCTGAATAATAACCAGAGGTTACTTTATCCCCTTCCTGAATCTTCCCCTGTTAGTGAGGCACCTCCCTGATGTCCCACCCGATCAGAGGGAGGCTGCGGCCTCAGAAATAAAGAAATTACTAGAAAAAAGGGCCATCCAACACGTCCCCCCAGAGCAATCTGGGTTAGGCAATTACTCCAGGTTCTTTTTAGTGCCAAAAAAGATGGGGGACTTAAGGCCAGTTCTCGACCTGTCAGCCTTGAACCTGTTCATTGCCAAAGAAAAATTCTGGATGGTCACTCTACAGTCTATTCTCCCCCTTCTGCAGGTGAACAATTGGATGTGCTCCATAGACCTCAAGGATGCGTACTACCACATTCTCATGGACAGATGATCCAGGAGGTATCTTTGCTTTTGGCTGGGGGGCCAGTCATTACCAGTTCAGGGTTCTTCCATTCGGCCTCACCACTGCCCCCAGGGTGTTTACCAAGGTCATGTCAGTTGTAGCAGCCCACCTGAGACTTCAGGGAATTCAGGTCTTTCCGTACCTAGACGACTGGCTCCTCACCGCCCCCACCAGGCATCTACTCTCTTCCGCCAGGGATTATGCTTTACTCTTGGCCAATCACCTTGGCATTACCATAAATTTCAAGAAGTCTTCTCTTCAACCTGTTCAAGTTATAGATTTCATAGGGGCCAGGATAAACACACTCCAGTCCAGGGCCTTTCTGACAACGGACAGGTTACGCACCTTGTCGCTCCATGTAATAGAACTTCTTCAGTACCCGCAGAATTAGTCCTGAGAGCCCTAGGATCCATGGCAGCGCCCATCAGCCTTTCACCTCTTGCTCGACTACACATGAGAGTCCTTCACTGGACCCTTCAGGTTCATTGGTCCCTCCTTCTACACCCTTTGGATTCACAGATTCCCCTGAGCAAGGTTTGCAGGAGCTCCCTTCTCTGGTTGCTTCATTCCCGAGAGCTTCGGGAAGGGAGACCGTTCGTGATGCCTGTACCCCAAGCCACGCTGACCACGGACGCTTCTCGCCTCAGGTGGGGGGGGGGGCATTTCATGGGCAGAACTGTCCAAGGCACGTGGACCCTTGTAGAGACCGGTCTGCATATCAGTGTTCTGGAGATGAGGGCGGTGCTTTTAGCATTGCAAGCCCTTCAGGACCTTCTTCCTCCAGGGACTATTGCAATCCAGACAGACAACATGGCGGTAGTCTGGTACATCAACAAACAGGGAGGAACCAGGTCTTACCCACTTTATCGAGAGGCTATGAGAGTTTGGGAATGGGCGATTTCCACCAACCGCTTTCTGATAGCAACGCACATTCTGGGTCGGTCCAACATTCTAGCGGACAAGCTGAGTCGTTCTATCCTCACACCTTATGAGTGGTCTCTAAACTCCTTAGTAGCGAAGCAGATCTTCCTCAGATGGGGTCAGCCTTGCTGCGATCTCTTCGCGTCTCCTTTAAACGCAAAATGCAGCAAATTTTTCGCTTTAATTCCCCCACCGGGGGAGAACCCCAGAGACGCTCTGATCCATGCTTGGCCACCCGGTCTTCTTTATGCTTACCCTTCTCTTCCACTAATGACGAAGTTCCTGCAGAAAACTCGTGGGTTGGGGAGCAAAATAATCCTCATAGCCCCATTCTGGCCTCGTCAGATCTGGTTCCCGTATCTGCGGTCTCACATCATAGCCCCTCCTTGGGTCTTAGATCCCATTCCAGATCTGATCTCTCATCCTTCGGGATTGCAAACTCCAAACCTGGACGACCTCAAGCTCACGGCTTGGTTGATCCAGTTCCACTAACGGCTAGGACTCCCAGTATCTCATCTTCTGTAAAGACTATTCTGGTAGCGGCACATAAACCCTCTACCAGGAAAATCTGCAACAGTAAATGGAAGCATTTTTCCATCTGGGCCAAGGATAGGGATTTGGATTCTTTCTCGGCTCCCATTCCAGCAGTTCTGGAATTTCTGTCCCACATTTTCCATCAAGGGGCCAGTTCTTCTACTGTAAAGGTTCAGATGGCTGCCATTTCTCATTTCCACATCGGGGATAACCTTAAACCCTTAGCTTCCATTAAGATATGCAAGACCTTTTTGAAAGGCACCTTTCTCTTAAGATCTCTGGTCAAGAATGCGGTTCCCCCATGGGGCTTAACTCTAGTTCTCCAGGCCCTAATGGGTCCACCCTTTGAACCTGCAGCTTCCGTTGACTTAAAATTCTTATCCTGGAAGACTGCCTTCTTGATTGGAATTACGTTGGCTAGGAGGGTATCTGAACTTCAAACCCTTTGTACAAACCCCCCTACTTGGTTTTCCATAAGGACAGAGTATCTTTCAGGACTAATCCTTCATTCTTGCCCAAAGTGGCCTCCGAGGCCAATATCAATCAAATCATCAGTTTGCCTGTTTTCTTTCCCAACTTTCAAAACAAAGGGGAATATAAACTGTGTTTGTTGGACGTGCATAGACAATTGCAATTTTACTTGCACAGGACAGCTGCTTCTCGCAAATCAGAACAGCTTTTTGTGTCTTTCCCTAAGCCATCCTTGGGCAAGCCAGTTACAAAAGTTACTTTAGCCAGATGGATATCCCACTGCATCTTACAAGCGTATTCAGCTTCCAGTAGGCCAAAACCCTTGGGAGTTCATGCTCATTCTACCTGTTCTATGGCTACCTCTGCAGCATTTTGGTCGAGTTCCCTTAGATGACATCTGTTCAGCGGCTACTTGGGCCTCTTCTCATACCTTCATTTCTCATTACAAGCTGGATCTGATCTCTAGAGGTAGGGCAGCCTTTGGCTCCGCAGTGCTCCAGAATATCCTTCCATGAGGACCTCCCAGGTTTTGGTAGCTGGGGACTCTGTCCCACAGGCTGCTGATCAAATGAAGTTAACTACTTCAGGTAAAGAAGTTATGTACTAACCATAACGTTCCATCTGAGTAGGTAACTTAATTTGTCAGCAACCGACCCCCCCCCAGCCTGTTTCATGATCTTTTTCACAACAGAAGGTGTTTCCTTCTGTTGCGCATCAGGTTAGTGTTTCTCTTTCGAGTATGTTTGACGGTTGTGGTTAATAAGTGACAAACTCGATCTGAGGACTGGAGGGAGGTAGCAGGGTGTTATGGGTAAGGGGAAGGAGCTGAGAGCTCAGATCTTTAGCTTGGAAAGCTGCCGGCTCGAATCCAGGTCGGATCTGATACCCACAGGTTGCTGACAAGTGAAGTTACCTACTCAGATGGAACGTTATGGTGAGTACATAACTTCTTTTTCTACTACATGAGGCCATCAGTGTGGGACCCTAGAACCATTCAACATCTTACAACAAAACTGCAAAGTGAAATAAACAATAGTAGTAAGCTCTAATTTCATTGTCAGTGCAAGTACACTAACCCTTACCATTTCACATAGCAGGGCCTTGAGCACTTGTGACAGGTTACACACAGCTGAGGCTAGGCATGCTGCAGAAATTAACAAGAATGAAACAGTTTGGTAACAACAATCCGGAAAAGGATCAGGAATGGTCTCTGTTATAACAGACTGAACCCCCCAAACCATTATCAGGACATTAAGGTCTAAACACTAACCCCAGCATCCTGTTACCACCCTCACCACAAAACCAGCTTGTTAGGCACCCTTAACCGAGAGAAAATATTATGATCTGCACTGAGTGCCACTGAACAGTACCTTAAAATCTTTATGGAAATGCAAGCACTTCCTGCTCACAGAAGTGAGACGGAAATCCCATTAAGTTTCATTGATACACCAAGAAGGTGGCATTAGGTTTATGTCATGCCAGGCACCATCCATATTTTTCAACTCCACTGTGGGGATCCACGGGCTAATAAAAGAGTTGTTGTTCTCTTCTGTGTCCCAGTCTGTTATAGACACCCTGGATAACGGCTTGTATCTGTTTTTTTCCCACTGGGTATAGGTCTGAAAACAGCTGTTTTGGTTTGCATGGCTTAATAGCCACGGTCTCTGCTGATTAGGTGGGAATGTCCCTTCTGTTTTACAGAGGAGCAGGATAGTGAACGGTCTCTCTTATTACCTGATCCTGGTACAATTGGTATGTCCTGCAGTGGCACTGCGTAAGAACTTGATTTCTGAGTCTTCAGAAATCAGTCCACATCTGTTGGAGAATATAATTGAGAGTGCTGACCATTTTTGGAAATACATAGAGTGGCTGGGAATCACAGATTGACTAAGAACCCCAAGTCTCTACAGGCCTGCAAACAGGGGACCATACCTTTTCTCCTGGCATAAAGCAATGCAGTGTAATCTGGGGCAGTCCTTACTCAGTGACCTGCCAGTGCAACAAATGTATTCTTCTCCCTAGCTTTCCTCAAAATAGTTTGACAGTCATTATAATTAGGGCAATTGGTTATAAAATGCTATGGGAGGTTTGTGGCTTTATTCTTGCTGTTGATTCTGTGGGCCCTGCCTACTGCCCAGAAACAGTCCCAGCTTCTTTCTGATGAAGTCAGTAGAGTCAACCCCTTCCACTCACTCCAGGAGGCTGATAATATGCAGATTGTTGCAGAGGGCCCTATATTCCATGTCCTCCATTTTTGATTTTAGCCTTTGCAAGCACAGCTGTAGCTCCTGGATGTATCCTGAGTGAGATTCATTAATAATTGTTTGCTCTGCCATCTCCCTTTGGTGCTGTGTCAGTTATTGCCCAATATTCTGCAGCTGAGTATTGTGGCTGGCTGTGGTGATTTTAATATACTGCCCATCAGTCACAGTAGACTGTAGAAGTCAGGCCAGGGTTTCTAGCATGGAATGGATGGCCTTCACTTGTTTTGTGACATCTCCGTTGCCCACCACCATGTTGTGGATAGCTGTAGAGTAGTTGTACAACTAAATTCCATTTCACAGGAACAGATTGGACTCCTCTTCTCCGCTGACAGGTGTGTTTGGTCTTTGTAGTTCAATTGAACATAAACATAAACTCCTTGGCAATTACTCCTTCACCATGCATGGTCCCGTGCTGAGAACACATAATACAGAGTTAAGATCCGTTGACCCACTCATAATTCTTTGTTATGCATGGTGATTTATCTTCTCCATGTAGTAGAAATTAATCAAAGGAATGATTAAAAAAAATACAATATGTAGTTCTGGCTTTGAAAGCCAGTAGAACAGTGTAGAGCGATTTCCTGTGTAAGGAAAGCATTTTAATTCAGAATACTTTGTGTGCTTCAGCAGACATCAGGCAGAAATGGTAGGTGAAATAAAGCCATTTCATGCCCTACTGTTGCTGTATACTGGCCAGTGCATTCTGCTTTTAGTGCAGGCACAATGTTAACAGTGTCTATGGGGTACTTTACAATTATTAAGCAACCCTCGAAGCATTGTTAAGGTTGGGTCTCTATAGCGGCGCTGATCCAAAATATAATTTAGCTAGTTGTTGAGCATAATCAGGGTGCACCATGCACTACATAGATGTCCTTCCATTTCACTAATGCAGTATTCCTTACAATAGGGATCCCCTGCCAAGGGTGGCCCAACTTCCAGCCAGTACACCAAAGCCTTTAAGTTCCTAAGGGCACATTGTATGTCACACACTTACAATAGGGATCCCCTGCCAAGGGTGGCCCAACTTCCAGCCAGTACACCAAAGCCTTTAAGTTCCTAAGGGCACATTGTATGTCACACACATGCCGTCTGCATACAGCATAGGGCATAAAGGTGACATCCGGACGTACCATCCTCAGAACTTCCTTGCCACCAGTCTGAATGCCATCTTTGATCATCAGTCTGAATGCTCACTTTGTTTGCTGGTTTACCAAACCATCTTTCAGATAAGTACCCCACTGGAGTTTTGCTCTTATCTTTTTTCCTTTGTTTTGTTGCTTGTGGAGCTCATGTCATCCAGAAAGGGTAAATGCCAGTGCGGGTGACAGCTTCCCCATAAAGACCGTCACAAAGAGTATTTAGATTGTCTAGGTGCTTTCTAAGACTATACATACTATTCTATTTGCTAGGCTTTCATTCCAAAGACTCTGCATAGTTGGCTTTCTTCTTTGGCCATATATTTAGAAGATCAGTGTGTTAATCTTTTGGCAAAAGATACAGTGGAAGGAACTTCCAGTTCTGAAGGTCAGCCATCTGAGAAGAAGAAGGCCAAGAAAACTAGGTCTGATTCTTTGGCTTGCCGCCTCTGCCAGGCATGTCTCTTGAGGCTAGTGAAAGCCCAGAAGACTGCCCAGCTCCTTTTTGGATTCCTCTGCCATGACCAATTTGAAGGCCAGCATGGATTCAACTTCACACACATTGCTAGAGGCCTTGCAGATATCAGCTTTGGATGGTTAGGGTGAACTGTGGCTGATTATTACTGAAGGGCTTAGGGGGTGTTCCTCAGATTTTGGTTAGGTAGGAAGTGCCAACTACCATTATAGAGTGTTGTATGTTCTAAGTTTACAAGATCAATGTCCCCTTAAAGAAGAAGAAACAAAAAACTAAACATATTTCTGCTCCTAAGGACCTTCAGAGTGAATGTCAGAATTTTACTTCAAGGTTTGTTTAATGCCCTTATGGCTTTGAAGCCTCCTCAAGGAGTTTCTGTTACAATTCCCCCTTGGTCTTCTATTCCTCTCAAGAGGCCTAAGGAACAAGACGAGGAATCCCTTGCCTATTCTTCCCAGATTCCTTCTCCCTTACACTATGGTTTTGATGAAGAGGAGTTCACTAGTCTTGACTCTCCTTTTGAGGAGATTTCTTTTAGAGATACAATTTCCAGAATGATGGAATATTTAAAATGGGATTGTGCCTAGGTGTCTGAGGTTTAGAAAAGATATTACGAGCTTCTGCAAATGGACACTGCTAGACCTTCTGCTGTACCTGTTCTGGCTGCTTTGTTGGATGCCTTTTCTACTGCATCTCAGGCTCTTGATTCTCAACCCCCCTCCCAAAAAAACTGATAGGTTTTATAAGGTGCCTGATGATTGCAAGTTCCTTTATAAGTGCCCCTCTGCTGACCCTTCTGTGGTGTCTGTGGTATCTGACAAGCCATTAAAGTTACTGCCTTCTACAAAGTTGCTCCCTTCTGATAAAGACAGCAGAACTATGTAAAGGCTGGGTAAGAAAGTGTATACCTCTGCTACCCTTGCTTTTAGGGCCATCAGTTATCTGACCCATATGACAAGATATGCTTTTGCTCTTCTATCTCAGGCCTGTCAGGTTTTTCTGACCTTCCTGACTCTGAGGAGAAGACTTCTGCTCTCTCCACGTTAGGGGCTCCTTCTCAGGTGGCTTGCCATTCTATTAAATTTAGTTATGATGCAACAAATGCTTCTTCTAGGGTTGCTACTTTTGGTTCTGTGCTGAGGAGATATTCCTGGCTTTGGATTCAGCCTTTGCCTGATGATATTAAGGCTAAGTTGATGGATGCTCCACTGGATAACATGCATTTGTATGGTGCTGCTGCAGAATTGTTTCCCTATAGAAAAAGGTAAGGCATTATAAGATCTAAACATATCTTTGTTTCTCATGTACCTAAATTCTAAAGAAATTACCCTAATAAGCCAGCCTTTGTTTATAGGCAGTCTCTCCCTCCCCACAAAGGTAAAGAAGGGTGGTAGAAGGGCTTCCCCTGCTAAGGATACCCAGACTCCTATCCTGAAAAAGCAGGTGCTGCCTGACTATCCTGTTCTTCTCTGCCACATTCCTCTTTCTTTTCAGCTTTCCCTGTGCCTTTCTGTTTGGTTAAAGATTACTCAAGATTCCTAGGTTCTTTCCATCATTTGCCAAGGGTACTACATGATCAGGAAATCTCTTCCCCCTTTCATGGGCTTTCCTCAGCCCCCTCAAGAACAATTAGCCTTTTTTCCAGAGGTGCTTCAGGGTCTCGACTCAGGGAACTATTCAGAAAGTTTCAGTTTCTCAAAGGAGGAAGGGGTTTTATTCCAGAATGTTCTTAGTTCCCAGGAAAGAGGGCACTTGGAGACCCATTTTGGATCTCTCTCTCACCTAAACACCTTTCTGAAGGTAATTTCCTTTTGGATGTTGTCCCTTCAGACTTTGTTTCCTCTGCTGCTTCCTCAAGCTTTTCTAGTTTCTCTTGATCTCAAGGATGCTTATCTTCACATCCCAATTCATCACCTTTTCAGGAAGTTTTTACATTTCTCTGTTGCTTCCTGGCATTTTCAGTTCTCTGCTTTGCCCTTTGGTCTCTCTATTGCCCCAAGGATATTCACCAAATTCTTCACTCCTGTGATTGTTTTTGCAAGCTAAGGGGTTACAGGTCTTTCCCTACCTAGACAACCTTCTTTTTCAGGCCTCCTCTCCAGAGATTCTAATGCAACATCTTCACTTTGCTATTTCTCTCATGCAAAGTCTGGGGGTTCACTATAAATTTCCAAAAGTCCTTCCTGATTCCTTCACAGGATCATATGTTTCTGGGATGCAGGATCCAGGCTGTTCCATTGCTGGCATCCATGATTCCTCCCAAGGCCTTAACTCTCATTGCCTTCTTTCAATCCCTTCTTCCTCTGGCTTTAATTACAGGCAGGGAATTTTTGATATTTCTGGTTTCATGACTTCCACCATTGCTATGCACCTTCTGGTCAAACTCCACACGAGAAAGTTTCAGTGGTTTCTAAAGCCAGTTTGGCTTCAGCAGTCTCATCCTCTAGATTTCTTAGTCCCTCTTCCTCCATCCCTCAAGCAGGATTTTCAGTGGTGGATTCAGCAGTTATCACTCAATCCATGGCTTTCTTTTCAACCTCCACTCCCCTCTCAGGAGCTGTTCACAGATGCTTCAGATGTGGGATGAGAGGCTTCCTTCGGCTCTCTAAAAGTGAAGGGCCTCTGGTTGCTTCAGCAAAAGAAAAGACCACATCAGTGTCAAAGAGATGAGAGCTCTTCTGTTGGCTCTTCAAGCATTTCCTCCTATTTTTACTCCAGGGCCACTCAAGGTACTTATAGACAGTGATGTGGTATGTCAACAAGCAAGGGGGGAAAAGTTCTTATCTCCATTGCAGGTTAGCACTTCGTGTGGAAGATAGCTATGTAGTATCAAATGATGCTTCAGGCAGTTTGCATTCCCTCATGTCAGAACATTGTGGCAGACTCCAGACCACAATCCCACAAGTGGATGCTAAACAGAGATGTGTTTCTGGACATTGCCCACAAGTGGGGTACTCCTTAAGTAGATCTCTTTCCCTCCCCTCTGAATAGACAACTTCCTCTTTTTTGTGCCAGAGCCCCATGTCCTCTGGTCTGGAAGGTGGGCTCCCTCTCTTTTTTTGAAAGGGGATGTTCTTTATGCCTTCCCTCCCCTTCCTCTCATTGCAAACATTCTATTCAAAATAAAGCAGGCTGCTCCTCAAATCTTGTTGATGACTCCCTTTTGGCTCAGGCAGCATTGGTTCCCTCTTCTTCTGCATTTAGCCAAGGGCAGTCATCACAAGCTACCTCAACAGGGTAGACCTACTCACACAAGACAAGGGATCTGTCATCCATCCCCACCTGTCCACTCTTCAACTGACACAGCGGGTGATAGGATTTTAATTTCATACAGATATCTTTTGTTTTTTTTTTTTTTGAGTACATGCTTAGGGTTCTGCAGGAGGCCAGGAAATCCATTCCTAGAAAATCCTTCTTAATCCAGTTGGAAGAGGTTTTCTGTTTGGCATCTTTCTCATGACCTGGATCCACTTTTTGTGGATGCTCCTTTTGTTCTCTCTTATCTGTCTGAACTGCTGAATGCTGGGTTGGCATATTCTTCTGTTAAGGCCCACTTGTCAGATATTTCCTCTTGTTTGCATTTAGCACCCCCTTTAGTCTCTAGATTTGAGGCTAAATAGTTTTTTAAAGGTGCCCATATTAGACCTTCCAGAAAGCCTGTTCCTCCTTCCTGGGACCTTAATTTTGTTTTGGAGAAACTAACCCAGACTTCTTTTGCGTCTTTGGCCTCAGCTTCCTTGTAATATTGTTCTTGGAAGACTGTTCTTCTGTTGGCCTGGCCCTTACTTCTGCCAGATGGGTGTCTGAGCTTCAAGTCCTTATTGCTGTTCCTCCATTTTAGTTTTCAATAAGAACAAGATGTTCCTTCATACTAATCATTCTTTTATGCCCAAAGTGTTGAGTGAGTTGTCTATTAATCAGTCTATTCATTTGCCTGCTTTTTTCCTTTCTCCACAATCTGCTAGTGAGAAGGTTTTGCACACTTTGGATGTGCATAGACAGCTCATAATTTATTTGGATCAGCTTTTCATTTCTTTTCATCCTAGATTTTTAGGATTGGCTGTTTCCAAGCAGACTATTGCTTCTTGGATATTTAAAGCAATTTATTTTTGTAATTCTTTTCATAGCCAGAGGCTTCCTTCTTCTGTTAAAGCTCATTCTACTAAGGCTGTGGCTTCTTCTGGTACTTTTCTCAATGGTTTAGATAATAATTTTATTCTTGAGTCAGCTACCTGGACTTCTTTGCATACTTTTACTGAGCACTATAAGTTGGATATGATATCCAGTGCTAGAGATGGTTTTGCTAGGGCCATCCTTCATGGGTTCCTAGAGGGCTCTGCTGGTTTTTCCTCCTCCCTTTCTTCTTTCTGAGCTCTTGCACTCTCCCTATTGTAAGGAATACTGCAACAGTGAAATGACAGGACATAGTACTGTTGTGTAAAATCTTACCATAACGGTAGATGTCCTTCTCTTCATTTTTGCAGTGTTCACGCCCTACCTCTTGCCCCAGTTCTTTTCTCCTCTGGATGTGCTTGTTACCTCTGTAATCCTTGGACTGGCATTCATACTGGTGCTCTCAGTTCTTACTTCCAGACATCACCTTTGTGCCTTATGCTGTATGCGGGGAGCTTACGTGTGACATACGATATAGCCTTAGCAACCTAAAGACTTTGGTGTACTGGCTGGACATCAGGCCACCCTTGGCAGGAGATCTTTATTGTAAGGAATACTGAAACAGTGAAGAGAAGGACACCTACAGTTATAGTAAGATGTTACACAACTGTACTTTATTGTTTCTGAGGCATTACTGCTCTTGTTCTGCAAATCAAAGCATAACCAGCTTTAGTTGTGGCTTCAGTTTGAATCTAAGCAGGCTGATCAGGGAAAGGTACATTTTCCATAAGTGTGGAGGGAATGACTACTTTGGAATTTTTGGGGTTGATTAGCAAGCCAGTAAGGAATACAATGGCAGGCATGCATCTAGATGATTTGAGGATCAACTGTTTTGCTGAGATCTTCACTGAGCTCTAGTTTGGCAGTAATTCTACAACTGAGATCTGTTCTTTTTATTCCTCTGCAAAGTGTTATAATGTTATCCTAGCAACAGTGGTTAGTTCTTTGTAGCTTTTGCACTTGATTCCTAACATTTTTGCATTTCCGGTAAGATCATCTGTGGCTAAGTCAAGGATTCTCTGTAGAGTATTTAATTACATGGAAGAAAGCCTTCCTTTGAACAACTGAGCAATCTGTAGGCCTAAACGATTGCACATTTCCAGTGCTGTTGGTTCCTTTGAAATCATAATACAAGCATGTCTTATTATTCTGTTAAAGTGCATCCTTGTCTCTGCACAGATCTCTTTAATCCTTCAAGTCTCCATAGTCTATGTAGTCAATGATTCCTTGATAGAAATTTTGCATTTAAGACCCACACATGTACACTGCCTTCTGTAAGTTCTGAACTCTTGAGAAAAAAACTAGTATCACCGCCACTTGAAGTAACATCCTGTGTGAACCTACAATCTTTTTCTTGGAAGATACTGTTCTTTATGGGAATAACCTTAGAAAGAAGTATCTAAGTTGCTTAGTATCTATCTGAACATCACTTGCTTGTGTGTAACCAAGCGCTATACATTTTGTCATGTGAAAATGTCTACATTTCTTCAGTTTCTTGTCAGAACTAATCCATAATTAATGCCTAAGGATGTCTCTGTTGTCTGCTTGAATTTGTCAGTTCAGCTGCCAGCTTTATTTTTTATATCAGAAAACAAAAAAATGAAAGACTGTTAGACATCATGGATACACTTAGGCAGTTAAGGTACTTTGTAGACAAAGCTAAACATGTCAGAAAATCAGTTTACCTCTTTTATGCAAGGCAAATATTATCTGCATCACCTGCATCCAGCTACACAGTACCTGTATGCAACAACACTGACTTTGCACAAGTGGCTTGCCTATTGTGCCTTTTTCATGAAAATTACAACACCCTAATGACAGGCACACATTCTTCTAGGAGGACTGCAAATTGCCTGACACTTTTGCATCATATCTGAAAAATGTATTAGCACAATACATACATCTCAAACTCCTACATCCAGAGCAAAGGACAAAAAAAAAATAATAATAACTAGAGAAAAAGACCCAAATTCAGGAAATATTTTTAAATACAGGTCTATTTATTTATTTATTTGTTTGTTTTCTGGGGTAAAGCACTGATCTCCATGGACTTTCTGTCTGATTCTGCCTAGGAACAGTGTCTGGTTAAGTGACTTGCTCTGAGTCACACAGACACTGGTGGTTAAGGGAATCACACCTTACAGAGACAGAGCAGTATTCTGTGCCCAAATAAGTGGCATCCCCACAGATTAGGGACAGTTGAGTGGCATGGCACAGGACATATGTGAACACATGGCTTAGATACTGGTCCACATATTTAATACACTGTAGGGTACATGTATAAGCCAGTAGTAGGGAAGACTTTGTTAGGATTAGGAAAGTTGTACAGGGGAGCATGTCTTAGTCATTATGTACTGTTTGGTATTCTGCCCATTTGTTATATTGCTGCGAGAGTAATTTCAAAAGTAAGATAGCACATGTGTGAAGCACTCACAATGATATCATATTTTCAAGAGAGAAACCTTTCACCAACCTCTCAGTTTGAATTTTACTTTGGATCTTGTTCTTTATAGTTACTCATTATAAACTATATAAACTATGTAGTTATTGTGTGCTTAGAGTGTTTCAGTTACTATTTGTTACACTGAGTTCATGTGTTAGGTGCAAAATTCTCGTGAGAGGACATGAAGCTGGTTGGGTAACAGTGATTATATACGAGGCATTCTCTAACTGATGCAAAAGGAGCAGCAGCAGCATGTGGCAGGCACTACACTTATGCAGGTGGACCTTTGATTGCTTGTAAACAATATGCATTATGAATTATATCAGTAAGGTGAACCACATTTCTTCTACCACTGAAAGAGTATCTCACACACTTCTGCTTAATATAGTCTGGTGACTGGTCCCTTAACTGAACAAGGGGCAAAAGTATATTCAGCACATGCCTTTCTCCCAAAACGATGGGAGATTAAACTCCTGCATTCCACAGGGCTAAAGTTAAGATGATGTATAAAATTACAGTTTTTTTTCACTAATAAATCAAATAATCTGGATAGTGCTTAGGACAAATATAAAAACAATATAAAAATATATTTATTTCAGTCTTATCCTGCATACATGAACACATCCATATGTAGTGCAAATGGCCACAACCTGATAATGAACCTAGAACTGAAGTGTCAGCCACAGTGACGTGGACCAAGTTGCTGATTGCCAGATGATGCATATCGCCATTCATGTTTTCACAGCAAGGTTTTCAGTTTTGTTGACAGTATTTTGTGGAGGCTGATCCTTAGTCAAGTTTTTTGGTAGGCATTAGACCCTGATGTATAACTACTTGGTTAAACTGCCACTCGCTGCCAGGCAGAAAGTGGTAGTTAGCCTGCAAGAAACATAGTAATTTCTAGAGCTAACTGGTCAAGGGGGTAATTGGTTTTTAAGAGGACTCCTACTGTAAACCTTGCAGAGGATAAATGTTTTTACTTAGTTTCCCTTGACTCTAGTTGAGTGATAGTTATTCAATTAAATCTATGCAAAGTATTTAACAGTGCTCTTTTTTCTCCCTTTTTGTCACTCTGACATCTGTCCCAATGCCACACATCCTTTGCTGGTCTAACAGCAGTCTATTCCCAGTCCAATGACCCAATTTAAGTCGGGGACAGTGAGGATCTTAAGGGCATCCTAAGGGGTTATGCTGTCTATCTTCTAGCCTTTTTATTTTTTTTTATACTACCCTGTTTTTTCCCCTCCCTTGGCTTTATGTGGTATGACCTGAAGGGTATGTGGGCAATGGGGACTTGAGGCATGTCACCCCCACCTCAGCGGCAGCTTAGCCTTGAACCCACCCTATTACCCTCTTTGGTTTACGTCTCCTGGTGTAACATCCCCAGCCTCCACCAGGGATCATCACAGGAGATGCGCATAGAGCCACCCACCCACTAGGGATGGTAATACCCATCCCTTCCTGCAGCTCTGTCAGACGTCCAAACTGCAAATTGAACCATAGGTTGTTTGGGCTGTAGTCAGGGCATTATTGCTCTTTGTCACTAGAGTGGTTAAATGTGTGCAAAGTATTTATGTATTAAATGGCAGACAATCTGTGGGAAGCAGATGTTTAATTTAAAAGAATTAAATATTTGAGTAGTCATATTTACTGTTTGCTATACTCAGAGTATTTTAAACAGTTTAAGTGAGTCAGTTTAAGGCATTATTGCTGTCCTGTTTTCTAAGCAAACCTGAAAAATAATCTTCACCTCTTCCAAAGAGCAGTAGTGTAGGAGCTGTTTTTCAACTAACGGCATAACTATGTTATTGAAATGAATACTATTTAGGGCTTGTATTATGTATATTTCACCAGTATTTATGGCAGTCTGTGTGTAGACCAAAGTCAGCTTATGTGTGGGTATTAGGAGAATTTTTAATGGCTGCAATTTAATGGGTGGATTTGGTTAAGGTCTTCGCCTCATAGACACAAGGTACAGGGGTTTGATTCTGGCCTTGGGTTATTGGCTAGGCTTAAAATGTCCCTTCATGACAATTAGCATAGTATTCACCTATGATTTTGCAAACAAATACTGCACAGTGTGCAGTGCTAATTAGCAGCCTTGTGAATGTTGCAGACATTCAAAGACAATGCATAATGAATTCTATTCCAAGTTGTCAGCCACCCCGTGTGTGTAGTGATTTTCCAAATATTAACACTGTGCAAACACACAGCGTGTCTGTGCATCTCACCCTCTGTCTTTCTTAGGTGTTTGTTCTTGTATAGATTTTGACTTTTAACATTTGGAGTGCTGTATTTCCAGCCATGTTTTATGCATCCTGTTTTTTAGTACATCTCAGTCTATGTAGTTATGTCAGAAAATCAGAATATGAAGAAAAATAAGACTGATGATAAAAAATATCTCTCAGGGTTACCAATGCACCTTGTACTTCAGAAGTGAGCAGTCTTATAACTAGTTTTTCATCAGCATTTTAAATTATGCAAATGTTGTAACCAGCCTTTCTCACCAAAGTAATTTCAGTTACTTTCTGAACAGCAGTAATGGACAGAATACCGATTCTAGTACAATTTTTGAGGAGATGAAATGTACTTAGTTTGGATCATAGGAAGGTACTAGGGTATTGGCCCTGAGGCCCTTACAAGCCTAGCCAAGAATTTAGCCCATATTCCAACAAGTCAGCACCCTATGCCACTGTCCAGCAGGGACACAGGTGGAATCCCAGGGGTGTATTTTCTGTTCCCCATCCAGCTATCCAGGTTACGCTTAAAAAGGTTTAATGAGGTAGTCTGCTTTACGTGGAGAGGGAGTCTATTCCACAAAAGGGGGAGTCTCTGGTACACAAATCTGTACCACCAATGAGTCCTATTGATGTCACAGTCCAGCTTGAGGTTGTGCATGCAAGTTACTCGAGTGGAGCTTGACTTGCAGATATGCAGCAGTCCCATCAGGGTGGGGTCTGAGATTGCTTTGTATGCCATACAGAGGTAACTTCTGAGGAGTCTGTAGGAGACTGACTAGAGGGACAGGGCTTTTAGCCTATATATGTAGGGTAGATGTTTAAGGCCCTGGATTCTCCGGGTGAGGAACCTCTGTGGTCTCTCCAGCTGCTGCATGTGCTTTGTGAGGTACATGCTGAAAAGGGCATTGTACTCAATAATAGGTCTTATAAGGGAAGACTACAGAGATTTTATGACCACCTTGTCCCTGGATGAGATGCCCTAACCAATGAGGTGGGCCATGTAGAAAGCTTTCTGTACAATAGAGGCAATATGGTGGTCAAAAGTCAGATTGCTATCAATCTGGGTGCTCAAGTCCCTCACAACTGATTGCGTGCTTAGTACCTTATTATCAATGTTATAATTTGTGGGGACGTCACTCTCCCCAAAAGGGATGATGATGATGTATTTTTGGCTTTCAGTTTGAGGCCATGTTTCTGGCACCAGTCATTTATTTGGGTGAGACCCTCTTGGAGGATGTCCACATCACTAGGGGAATTGATGACAGCACCCAGCTTGCAGTCATCTCTAAACTTGGTCAGCCATAGCCCATTAGATTTGGGCTGCACTCCAAGAAGTATATTCCAAACAGCAGAGGCCCCAAGACTGATCTACTACTTGAGGTGGCTTACCCTATTTTGACTAGGAGGTTCTGTCAGTGAGCCAGTTTGCTATCCATCTGGTAATATTTATTTTTATTTTATTTTATTTTATTTATATTTGTTGACCGGGAGTGTCCGACTGGATGTAGGTCCATTTTCAGCGGAGGCCCGGGGAGAAAAGCTCCACAGTTAAAATAAACAGACAGTAGTTACATTGGATTACATAGCGATTAACAATTTACATAGCAATTACTTACAACATATTTACAGATGAAGAACAAAGTACATCAGTAGACAACTAGAATCTTTATCTGTGAAGTACATAACAGACATTAACAAATGTTACAATAAGAAGTTCCTGCTGTATAATAAGTACTAGGCTTATGAGCATCTGAGCTTGCTATAATCAACGTAGTTAGTGGAGTGGAAAGAAAGGTAGTGGTTGAATGGGGTGGGTGATATTAGAGTGAGAGTTGCAAGGGCATAGCCAGCATGTTTTTAGGTGCGCTTTTAGTAAAGTTTTGAAGTGGGTGCATGATGGTATGGAGGTAATTGTGGGTGGGAGGGATATATGGATTGTTGCCTAGTTGAGAGAGTTTATCTATTATACCTGACTGGGGAATTGTATCGAAAGCTTTGGCCAAGTCAAGGTAGGCAGTGTGCACTGTCTTCCCCTCGTCTATGGCCGTGGTGACTGTCTCAAAGAAGTCAACCAAATTTAACAGGCATGACCTCCTCTTGACAAAACCAAACTGTGTGGGATAAAATGTCTGGAGATTGCCAATGTCCTTGTTAATGAGGTCCATGATAATCCGCTCCATGGCCTTGCAGATCAGGCTAGTTAGGCTGATGGGTCTATAATTTCCTGGATTGGTGGACACTCCACCTTTGTGCAAAGGGATGGCAGTAGCTGTCCTCCACTCAGCTGGGATGAAGCCGGTACTCAGGCTTTTGTTGAATAGGGTGCTTAATGGTGCTGCAAGTTCCTACCTGAGTTCATGTAGGATGCAGCCTGGAATGTTATCGGGTTCCATGGAGGCTGTATTTTTTGCCTTTGAGAGGGCAGTAATGACTTGCTCCCTAGAGATAATGGATGGGAGGCAGGTACTGTCAGCATTTTGCAATTATTTGAGGCGCAGTGATGCAGTAGTAGTGTTGTCGCCTCACAGCAAGAGGTTGTCCGGTTCGATTCTTGGCTGGGGTACCTTCTGTATGGAGTCTGCATGTCCTCCCTGCATTCATGTGGGTTTCCTTCAGGTGCTCCGGTTTCCTCCCACATTACAAAGACATGTGTCTGGAGCGTTTCTCCCCGGGCCTCAACTGAAAATTGGCTTCGTTCCGAATCGGACTTTCCTGGTTAACAAATGTTAAATAAATAAATAAATTTGTCTTAAAATGAAGCATGATTTTATGTATCTTTTTTAACTTCGTTTAACTGCAACTATTGATTCAGTGTGGCATGACTGTGAGTTTGAAAACTTGGAGCGTATTCCTTCAGTAAATGTTTGTGCACTGTGATTGTAATTCGGTCTCTATATCTAAGAAGACACAGATGATTAGATGATTTACATGTGGAATGATGCTGTATCATATCAGAATTTCTCAGTGTCACCAATGAATACCCTTTCATGAGGATACTGAAGATTAGTGTGAGAAAGTGTTTCTTAGCCTACAGTCCCAAAAAGGCAGATGAACTTTATAAAGTACCTCAAGCTAACATATTCTTGCTTTCTTGTCTTATACTAGACCCAGCTGCCATTTTGATCTCTTCATCAGCTGGAAAAAGAGTTAATACTAATCCTTCCCTTGTGGGTAAAGAAGGTAAGGTATTGGACAGATTTGGTAAGATAATTTAAGATAATTTTCTTTTCATCCACTTTAGCATACAGAATTCTCAACGACCAAGCACATGTATTGAAGTTTATTCTTAGTTGTGTAGCCAATTTGAGGGATTACTCTGCCTCACTTCTTTCAGAAGGTAGCTCATGTCTGGATCCTAATAGTTCTGTACTATCCCAAGAATCTAAAGATGATTTGAAAAGTGTGTTTGATTGTGCGGAATACTGTATGTAGGACCACTTCTATGTAACCAAAGGTTTGCTGATGAAATAAAGCATAAAGTATTAAATTGTACTTTGGATGAGGAGGGTTTTTTGGCCCATCTTCTAGTCATACCTTCAAAAATCTGATGAAAGATGGCAATTAATTCAGGATGCTTCTAAGATGTTTAAAGTCCCACATTACAAATCTCTCGAATCCTGTACTACCTTTAAAAGACACAAGAAGAAATCCCTTCTACCTCCTGGCATACTGAACAAAAAGAAATGACAAGAAGGAACAACAAAAAACAGGAATCCTTTCAAATGAAAGGGTAGTCCAATCCTTCAGAATGACTATTTCAGCATTCTGCCCCCCACACACACACACACACACAAACACACACTTGCCTGTCTGTCTAAATCTGTCCCAGAAACAGCTTCTCAATGTTCCCCTTTGGCAACAGATTGCGTCAGACTCTTGGGTGATAAACGTGGCTCAAGAGGGTTACAATTAGTACTAGATACACATACCTCCTTTTAGGGAATTACCTCACCACCTTCAGAAGCAGAATTTTTTTCCCTCAGGTTCTCCAATGTTTGATGATCCTAGGCATCATAAAGCCAGTGCCTCAAGATCAAAGGGGGAAAGGCTTCTGCTCCAGAATGTTTCTGTTTCCAAAGAAAGAACTTTCACAGAAACCAGTTCTTGGCCTTTCCTTTCTCAATCTGTTTGTTAAAGTACCAGTATTCAAAATGCTGATCCTTCAGAGTTTGTTACGTGTAATCTGTCTTTTGAGATTTATGGTAACATTAGATCTAAAGGAGGTTTGTTATCACATACCCATAGCCATAGGCTTTAAGAACTTTCTCTGTTTCTCTGTGTCTGGGTTACATTTTCAGTTCTTTTCATTACCCTTTGGGTTATTTAAAACTCCAAGAATGTTTACAAGGGGTCTAGCTCCATTAATTGCTTATTGCAGAGTGCAAGGTATTCACAAATTTCCTCATTTAGATAATCTAATTATCTTTGCAGAGTATTTTCCAGGTGTGTGACTTTAATATGGGTTTCCAATCCATACCAGTCTGAGGTTTCAGATAAATTTTCAAAAATCCTCATTGCCTTGACTCTGTCACACAGGATTGTGTTTCTTGACTGCCTTCTACATACATTCTCAGAAAAAAGGCTTTTCTTACACAGGCAAAGGCAGGTTTTTACCTGGAAACTTTCATGAGCATCTCCAGTCAGTCTCAGACCTTGGCAAATGAATATCTCAAGATTTTAGGGGGTATATGGCTATTATAAGTCTCATGTTTCTCTTACCAGGTTACATATGAGAAAAATCCAATGTTTTAATAAAAAAAAAACAAGAAACTTTAGCTTATTGGCCATTTGGGCAGTTTTTTCCATCTCTTTCAAATTTCTGGTTTAAAAGCCCACAAATGCTTGTTTCCCACCTTTCCTGTAACTAATCTAGTCCAGATACAGATTTGGTGTATCCAGGACTGTTTGTAAGCTTCTGAGTAGTGCCAAAGTCCGCTCTTCAATTTTTTTCCTTAGATCTGCTAGTTCTCTCCTCTCCTCACTTTTACTAGCTTATTAATTTAGCACTTTACCAGACTTCTTATAGCAATTATTGTAGCACACAAAAGTGCTACCAGCACTAAACGTTCTACAAGGAAACAGCTCCAGTACATATTAATGTCCACCCCTCCAGGCATGTCAAAAGGTCAGTTCCCTGTGCTTTCTCCTATTAACCTGGTGAACTTGGGCATCCTAAGGCAATGTAGCAACTGCCTCATGTACACTGACAACCCGCTCCTCTTACCTCCCAACACTCAGACTTGTGAAAAGATGCACTTATATATCCAAATTGGAAGCCATGCACTCTCCAGCCAAGACTGGAATAGCTGGTCAAGAGGAGAAGGTCAACACTTACACCACACCACATGGAACACATAGCCCTCCAGAACACACACCAGCACTTCCTTCACATAAAAACACAAACCACACACCCACCTTCGCGGAGACTCTCAATAAAAATCTACAAATGATGTCCAAGGCAGAAACACACTCGACCACCACAACACAACACTAATCACGAGACACATAACTCTCCTAAACAACACAACACTAATTACGAGACACATAACTCTCCTAAACAGTGTGCCACTCAACCAAAGCCCCTAAGGCAAAACAGCATGCCCAACACACTAGTCATAGGCAACTTGATAGTGAGGCACACTGATGTCCCACTCAGTAGTCTGAATAAGGAGAAAGTAACAGTCAGCTGCCTGTCAGGTGCCAGGAACCGCCACATAACGCACGCACTCAGGTCTCTCAACAGCAGGTACAAATATGACTCTGTCTTTGTACATGTGGATGTGAATTATCTAAGACGTACCTCCCTGGACTACATGAAAAGAGACATGGAGGAGCTCTTGGATTATGTAGCCCAGGCGGGTATGACCCTACCCCTGAGCAGCATCCTACCATCACCCAGAATGATGCCACAGTACACGCAGAAAATGATTGATTTCAATAATTGGCTAAGTTCTGGTGTCATTCTAAGGGGATCCAGTATCTGTCTGTCTGGGATGACATGATTGACAGACCTCGATGCTTTGACAGAGATGGCCTGCATCTGTCACCCCTGGGCTTCTGGATACTGGCCAGGGCTGTTGCCACCCCTATAATGCCTTTTTTAGGTGGTGTTCCAAAGACCAAAATTATCACCGTAACAGCTACAAACAAATGCAGTCTGACAGCCATGCTGCTCAACTCTAGAAGTCTAAATCTCAAAATGCACTCACTCGAAGCACTCCTTAAAATGGAGAACATCGACATTTGTGCTGTAACAGAGACCTGGTTCAAGGCAGCAGAAAGCACCCCTGCACTACCAAGCTATAACTCATTCTATACCTTTCTGCCTCAGAACTTGGACCAAAGCTCCAAAAGCGGTGGTGTTTCCATATTCATAAAGGATGCGCACACCTCCAGACTGGTAGCCCAACATAATGCATCTGAGATACTTCAGGTGCAGCTAACATTGGGTAAGACAGAGATTCAGGTCGTAGCCTGCTATAGGTCCCTAACCATGTCCCAAGACTCACACTCCACGTTTCTAAGCACCCTGGAGAATATTAGGGTCCAACCTAACACTCTCATACTGGGCGACTTCAACTACCCCTCCATTAATTCGGAAAACTACTCATGTACCAATACACTTGCCCAATGCTTTCTGGAATTCATTAATTCCAATGCCCTGGACCAGCTTGCTCTTACCCCCAATAGAGGTAGCAACATCCTTGTCCTGGTCATTACTAACATGGGCGACCATTGCTCTACACCAATAGTCAACTCCTCCCTGGTTAAATTTGACCACAAACTAATCACCTTGGAAAGCCACCCCCCCAAAAAAGGTAACCACCATGAAAAACCTCTCCAAAGCTAACTTTGGGCTCCTAACATCAGAAGTGGCTAACTTCACGGCACTCATGCAAATGGAGAATAGTTGCATGACTGCTAAACCATACACCAATGCACTGTACGAACACATACACAAATGCATGGATCTCGCCATACCCAACAGAACCAAGATGCTCTCCTGAAAAAATAGGAAGCCAATCTGGTGGTCCCCTGCCATAAACAAACTCTACAACAGAAGGAGGAAACTTATGCGGAATAAGGTGAAGTCCCAAGACTAGAAAAACTCCCTTATCAGCCTCAACAAAAGGTTGAGATCCCTCATCAAATCCTCTAAAGCTAGCTATGAAAACAAAATTGCAGCAGATAGTAAAGACAACCACAAGGTCTTCTATATTTATATAAAGAATCTCCACGGCAATACCCAGATTTGCTCTGAGCTACTGCACAATGGTACCTCCTATACTGAGCCAACAGATATTGCCAGTATACTGGCCGACAGAGTCAGTGCTAACTTTACCCCCCCAAAGGACCAATCACAATACCAGTAGATTGCCAGGCACCCAGTAGTACTGCTGCACAGGTTAAAACAGCACTGTCCAAGGCCAAGAATACAGCTTCTATGGGACCTGACAATATCTCTGGCTGTATTTACATGAACTACAGAGTGAACTGGCACCTCACCTGTTTGCTCTATTCAGTCACAGCCTCACGTCAGGCTTTGTCCCTACCGAATGGTGCACTGCTAAAGTCATCCCACTCCACAAAGGAGGAGCGACTACAGACCACGGGAATTATTGCCCCATTAGCCTGATGAGTCTGATATGCAAAGCTATGAAACACATTATCATGGACCTAATAAACAAGGATATAGGGAATCTCCAAACTCTGGATCCTACACAATTTGGTTTTGTGAAGGGTAGATCATGCCTGCTGAACTTGGTCGACTTCTTTGAGCCAGTCACCAGAGCTGTGGATGAAGGCAAGGTGGTTTATACAACCTACCGTGATCTGGCCAAGGCGTTTGATACCATTCGCCACTCAGCAATCATAGAAAAACTCACTAAGCTAGGCATCAACCCCTATATCACTAGGTGGGTTGCAAACTGGCTCACAGATAGAACTCACACTGTAAAAGTAGCTGTCTCTAAGTCAGACTGCTGACCAGTCACGAATAGAGTCCCACAGGGTTCAGTCCTGGGTCCTGTCCTGTTTAGTATCTACTTCTCTGAAGTCCAGGCCAACACAAAGGGACTCTGTCTGACAAAGTTCACAGACGATTGCAAGTTAGGAGCTATTATTAACTCCCCAAGTGATGTTGACATCCTACAGAAAGGCTTCGATGAGACCGACTGGTGTCAGAACCATGGCCTTAAGCTCAATGCCAAAAAATGTGTTGTCCATCCCCCTTGGGAAAAACCTGGTTCCCTTGAATTACCACAGTGATGGTAGTCCACTGAATACAGAAGGTGTAATAAGAAATCTGGGAACACAGGTTGACAGCAACCTCTCTTTTGACCACCACATTGCCACTGTGGTCAGAAAGTCCTTCTATTCGGTACATCTCATTACTAGGGGTTTTGCATCCAGGAAGAAAGAGGTCATTGTCTCCCACTACTCTTCCCTCATTAGGCCAGTCATCGAGTATAATGCCCCATTTGGCATGTACCTCACTAGACACCTGCAACAACTGGAGAGGCTGCAAAAGTACCTCACAAAAAGGATCCTAGGCCTTAAACACTTGTTCTATATAGACAGACTCAAAAAACTCCAACTATTCTCTGTCTCACATCGCCCACTTAGAAGCTATCTCTGCTTGACTTACAAAGGCATGTCTGATCCAGCTCTGTTAGAAATGCTACATCTAAAGAAATCCCAATCCCTCCGCACCAGACGCTCCAGAGACCTCAACCTCATTACCACAATCAACAGAACATGCTGGAGGGACAGGTTCATAACTAAGAGACTGCCCATGCTATGGAATAGACTTCCCACACATGTCAAGCAAGGCACCTCACTGGCCCTCTTCAAGAGAAATCCTGATGAGTGGATGGGAAATAGAAAATTCACCCTGGGGATCACTCCAGTGGCTCTACTCGACAGAGGCACTAGGAACTAAGGTCGGGTGGCACAATGCCAGGGTAATCCTATGGGCTAGGCTTGTAAAGGCTCCAGGGCCATTAGCCTAGTACACACCTATGAACCTATGGACCCATCCTCTAGAATTTCAGATTTCAATGTTGCCCTTTGTCAAAAACAATTGGACTGGTGGAGACTGCAAATAATTCAGAATCCAGGTCTCCTTTTTTGCCTCCTGTACCAAGTCAGTTTTTAATTATAGATGCCTTAAGTTTTGCTTGGGGAGCAGTTTGTATGGGGGTTAAAGGTGCAAGGTCTGTGGAACTCTTCAGACAGACCAAACCACATCAGTGTCAAAGAGATGTTGGCTGTGATCCATGCCACTGAATCGCTTCATCATCTGTGGTCTCTAGGACCTTTAAAGGTGATTGTAGATAACACCACAGTGATGTGGTGCATAAACAATCACGGGGAACCAGGTCTTATCCTCTGTGCAGGCCAGCTGTGAGAGCTTGGGTGGTGACTCTATAGCATTCCTTAACCCACCAAGCATCTTACATTCCTTCAGAGCAAAACATAGTGATAGGCAAGCAGAACTAGGACAGACACTTATGAATGGAAACTGAACAAAAGGTCTTCCAGGAACTGATACAGTTGCAGGGAATTCCTCAAATAGATCTGCTTGTCTTCTTTCAAAACAGATCTAAACAAATTATGTACCAGGACTCCTTGCAGGCAGGCCTGGCAAACAGATGCATTCTCATTCTCGTGATCTGGGATGTTCCTTTATGCATTTCCACTCTTTCCACTGATATCCATGGTAATTCTGAAGATTCAGAAGACTACTCAAGCATCGTTGTCGTGACTTCCTTTTGCCCCAGGCAACATTTTTTCTCCCTTCTTATGGAATCGACCAAAGATAGTTACCCCAAGCTTCCTCTCAGATTGTATCTACACCCATAATACAGGTGGAGTTTGATGCACCTCATTCTCAAGCAACTTCAGCTAACTTCCTGGATAATTCAGTTTTGATACCTTTTAGGCACCTATTTCGTGAGGTTGTGCAGCAGGTTGACAAGTGGAATAGATTTTCTAGTTGGTGCTTAGCCAATAACCAGGGCTCTTATAGGCATTATGCACCACTAGTTCTTAAATATTTGTATGTGTTACTATCCTGTGGTATTTCCTATTCCTCTCTCAAGGCTTATCTATCAGCCATTTCAAATGTTTGCCCATGGATCCTCCCTTTTCCTCTCTGTTTTTGGTAAAACAGTTTCTGAAGGAGGTTTACATCTGAGGCCACCTAGAAAGCAGGTGGCTCCTTCTTGGGATCCTAACTTTGTGCTGAAAAAGCTAACTATGTCTCCCTCGGAGCCAGCTCATCAGACTGATTTAAGGTTGAACACATAAGTGACAATAATTATTATTGCTCTGACCTCTACAAGAAGAGTATCTGAGTTACAAGTTCTCATGATGAATGAAGGCTAACTGGTATTCCATAGAGATGAAGTTACATTAAGACCAAATCCCTCATTTATGCCCAAAATTGTTTTACAGTTTACTTTAAATCAAGCCATCAGTCTCCCAGTGTTCCCTACAAACACTCAGAACCAAGAGAAAGATTCTATGTACTCTGGATGTGCAGCTCAACCAGTATCTGGACAGAACTGAGTCCTTTAAAAAAAACAGATCAGTTTATTTCTTATGATGGGAGAAACAAAGGACAACGCTTGTCAAAACCGACTATGTTGACATGGCTGCCCTCAACTATTGATGTGAAGTTGTTCTATCTCATCTTCATTCTCACTGATCGGTTCGGCTCCGACTCAGCCAAATGCTAAAGCTCGAGGTCTTCAAATAGCTCATGGCCTACTCCCTATCCCATGATGCAATAGTGCTTCCTTCAGATCTCATTTGCCACTGCAACAGATTGGGTATTCCTCGGACAGCTCTGGCCAGTATTGTTAAATTTTTGATATTTGTCTAAACTAGATATTTTCTCCTTTTCTTGAGACCGTTTATTTTCAGGCTTTTTTTGTATAAGTAAACTTTAATAGTTAGAGTTAGATTTACATAACTTTATCCTTATCCTTTATATGTAGCCCATTTTTTTATTAGGACATTAATAATATATCTTTGCTTACTTGCATATACCTTTTATTCAACCCTGTGGTTTTTATTAGGGTTGTGTAATAGTTGTTGAACAGTTTGGTGTGTTTCATAGTTGTTATAGTTACTATTATAGTTATTTTTTCTTATATAGATATTATCTGTGTGCTGTGTGATATATATATATATATATATATATATATATATATATATATATATATATATTTTTTTTTTTTACATATAGAACTAAAGTTTGTTCTGCCTTGGGTAATTCTCAGTTGACAGTTATGTCTGAAAAAGTTAAATCTGAGTTTAAAAAATGACTGAAATGTGGACAGAAGATGTCAGTTACAGACGGCCATACAAATTGTGTTTATTGTTTAGGTGAGCTTCACCTACAGGAAAATTGTGCTATCTGTCACTCTTTTAGCTCTCACGTTCTTCATGAATGCAAGAGTAAACTGATAGCAAGAGGTCTCTTGAAATCTTCGTTTCAAGAAGCCTTAGACAAGGACAAGCCTACCAAACCTCCAAAAACTGGGTCAACAATCTTATCATCGGAGTCGGAGCCAAAAAAGAGCTCATTGACTTCAAAAACAGCTACATCTGGTAAGACTGCCACCTCAGTGCCTAAGCTTATGGAGCTGGAGGTAACTGTGATCAGTGGAAGCTGGTCCCCCGCCTTGGAGCTGATATCTCCCACTTTAAAATCTCCTATCCTCCAGTCTGAGACATCATCCATTGCTTCCCGGTCCTCAGGACTATCTGATAAGGAAGTGGATCGAGTGGTACAGTGACTTCTTCAGTCACAGACACTAGACAAAATTCGGTCGGGTCTGACCCTTAGGGCTTCGGAACCGACCCAGACTCAACACATTTCTTCGATTCCTCCTCCGATTTGACCCAAAGTTTCAGAGCCGGAGTATTCAGAACCGATGTTTGTGGAACCATCAGAGTCGACACCCATTGGGCATTCAGTTATGACTACTCTGACCTCTTCGGTACCCACCTTAGAGTCTAGGAGCCGACACTCACTAGTCAGGTCTGGAGAAGATAGTCGTACTGATCTTTTGGTGCCGACTTTGCCTCTCGGGGCCTCGGCTCGGGTGAGCTCGGCACCTACCTCAGGCTCAGAGCCCATGGTTTCAGCACCGTGGAGACTGGCTGTTTCTACAGATCCAGGTGTCTCTTCGGACCGGAGTTGCGGGGCTTTTGATGCCATGAGGAGAGTGTTGTCCCCCTAGGGCACCCATGTCATTGGTACCAGCAATCTCCTCCCCTAAAATACCTATGTATGTCTCTGCTTCATTGATCCCTCAAAAGCATAGAGACCCGGAGTCTCAGGTCCCCCCATCGGGTAAGCCCTTTTCTTCCAGGACCTCCCCAGATGCTCCCTCTGAGGAGGTGCCCGGGAAGAGAACTTGCAAGAGGAAGCATCTGGATTCCCCATAGGAATCCATCACATCAGATACTGACTTAGATGAGTCAGAAGGGTCCCCACAGTCCCCCTCTGAAGATCTCAATTTTGGTGATATCTTAGAAATCCTAAAACAGAGGGGTGGCAGGAATCCCCTTAACCCTACTGCTGATGAGTCAGTACTCCTGAAGGCTTTTGGGTCTCAACCCTCCACCTCTCGGGTGACTCCACCTTCCGATGAGTTGATGGACCTTCTCTCTCGAAAGGCGTGGGAGTACCCGGATACCATAGAACCAGTCCCATGGAGGCCAAATAAATTTATTACATCGCCTCAAGACAAAGCTTTCCTTACCAAAGGAGTACCCATTGATGCTATGGTGATGGCAGTGGCCACTAAGAAGGAGCTATCGGAGACCTCCACATCTGTTCATTCTCCTAATAGAGATTCTAGGATCATGGACAGATACGGAAAGCTCATGTTTAGTTCAGCAGCCTTTACTCTTCGATCCCTGAACTATCTCACACATTTCACCAGACTACACAGAGATCTCCTTAAGGAGTTAGGAGATACTCTACAGGGTGTGGTGGCTGCGGGGGTCTCAGATAAGGTAACCTTCCAGGCTGCTACCCTAAATTCCCTTATAAACTCTTCCATGCATCTGATTTCATATGCAGCGGATGGAACGAGTCGGGCAACGGGTACAGGAATTGCTCTTAAAGACACTCCTGGATGCACTTATGTTCCTTTGCGGAGCCCTACAAGTCATCCTTTGTAAACAACCCCTTTGATGGTTCATCACTTTTTGGACCAAAAGTGAAGGAAACGCTTACCAGGTGTGAGCAAGAGGGAAAGACTCTGTCTGCCGTAGGAGTCCGTTTTTCCATTCCTACCAGACCTTATCCTAAAGGTCGGAAGAGTGGAAAAATGTGGTTCCCTAAAGCCCAAGGAGCTTTCTTTGACACACGTGGTGAAACCCCCTCTAGAGGCAGAGGAGGGGCAATAATGGAAGATGCCATCTATGAGGCAGAGGGGGCCCACAGAACCAGGGTGGTAGGGATCAGTTCTTTGGCAAGCCCTATCAGCACTCCTGAAAGGAGGCCCACCTGTCCATCTCTGGAGGCAGTCAGGGGATGCTTATCTTTGTACCCAGACACCTGGCTAAAAATCACAAAAGGTCGGTGGGTACAAAGAATAATATCCAGAGGATACACTATTCCCTTTACTGCCGCTCCAACCCCTGTGAAAAAAATCCCTGATGTTCCATCCAATCACAGGGAACAGGCAACCATAGAGATTTCAAGGTTGCTAGAAAAAAAGAGTCATCCAACCAGTCCCTGGCAGACCAGAGAGGATCTGGGACTTACTCAAGGTTCTTTTTAGTTCCAAAGAAAACAGGGGAC
Organism: Protopterus annectens; assembly: GCF_019279795.1. NCBI lineage: Eukaryota > Metazoa > Chordata > Ceratodontiformes > Protopteridae > Protopterus > Protopterus annectens. The sequence continues at coordinate 429,367,904 of NC_056729.1, read as the reverse complement.
TAGAGACCAATTTTGGATCTCAGCAGGTTGAACAAATCTGTCAAGAAAACAAAGTTTTGGATGGTCATGCTATAGTCTATGCTTCCCTTTCTAGGAAAAGACAATTGGATGTTCTCAGTAGATCTCCAGGATGCATAGTCCCATATAAAGATGGACCGAACATCCAGGAATCATCTGCACTTTCGGCTGGGAGCCAATCACTTTCAGTTTCGGGCTCTGCCCTTTGGTCTCACTACAGCCCCCAGAGTGTTCACCAAATGCATGGCAGTAGTCACGGCTCACCTGAGGCGCTTAGGATTTCAGGTGTTTCCATATTTAGACAACTGGACCTCAACGCCACCACCAAACATCAACTCATACACACAAGGGAGACAACCTTAGATCTTTGCAGTCATTTGGGGATTACTATAAACTGGGACAAATCTGCTTTACAGCCATCCAAATGTACCATCTTTATCAGCGCAAATCTCGACACAGTTTCCATGACCATAAAACTTCCAGTGGAAAGAGTGATGAGCCTTCGACAACAAATTCTGAATCTCATCCCCAAACAGAGAGTCCCAGTTTCAGTACTGCTCAAATTACTAGAGACCATGGCAGTAGCCATCATTGCCATTCCATTAGGCTGAATGCACATGCGGATACTGCAATGGCTGGTTTTCACACAGTGGTCTCATCAGGAGCTTCCAATGTCCCACCACATCATAATAACAAAGTCATGCAAGAAGGATTTTCTTTGGTGGCTGACCACTCCTCAAGTGACAATAGGATGTCCTTTTGTTTTTCCGACCCCGGTTGCCACTGTGACCACAGACGCCTCCCTGATAGGGTGGGGGCATTTTCAGGGAATCATGAGGCTCATTTTTATATCAATGTCTTAGAGATGAGAGCGGTACTTCTAGCGTTGCAGTCCTTTCAAAACTTTCTACCTCTAGGGACTATAGCGATATAGACAGACACTATGTCAGTGGTCTGGTACATAAACAAACAGGGAGGAACCAGATCATACCCCTTATGTCGAGAGGCCTTGAGAGTATAGCAGTGGGCAGTTTCCACCCAGCGCTTTCTTATAGCAATGCACATTCCAGGGAGGTCTAATGTGTTAGCAGATAAATTGAGCAGAGCAATACTGTCTCCTCACGAGTGGTCCCTGAAAGATGAAGTAGGGGAAAGGATATTCCGCAGATGGTGCCAGCCTTGCTGCAACCTCTCTGCAACCCCCGCCAACACCAAATGCAGCAGCTACTTTGCCCTGATCCCCAAATTGGGAGATGCCCCAAGGGATGCACTTGTACACAGTTGGCCCTGGGACTTCTTTATGCTTTTCCCCTGTTTCCTCTGATACCCAGATTCTTACAGAAAGCCAGCACTCTGGGAAGGACCATTATTTTGATAGCCCCTTACTGGCCTCGTCAAATTTGGTTCCCCTTTCTGCAGCCTTATCTACTGGAAGAATCATGGATTCTGGACCCAGTTCCAGATCTTCTGATACATTCATCAGAGGTTCTTCATCCTGCAATTATAGCCTAAAATTGACAGCTTGGCTGATCCAGTTCCACGAATAGCCAGGTTCCACAAGTTATCACCTGCAGCACAGAACATCCTAATTTTTTCTCATAAATCTTCTACTAGGAAACTATACCTTAGCAAGTGAAAAAGAGTTTCTATATAAGTGTCAAATAATGGTGTTGCCCCATACATTGTCTTCAATTTCTTCCATTCTAGAATTTCTGACTGAATTGTTTCATGACGGAGAGACTGCAGCAACCCTTGGAGTTCAATTGGCAGCAATCTCTAATTTTCATATTGGTGATCAACAGACTCCCATCATGTCACATAGACTTTCTAAAGCATTTGTTAAGGGTACTATTCACTTGAGACCACCTATTAGAACCCCATCTGCTCCATGGAATCTTAATTTTGTGCTTTCATGGATCATTTTACCCCCCTTTGAACCTGCATCATCCTGTGATTTAAAATACCTATCATGGAAGACCATTTTCTTAGTAGCTATTACTTCCCCTTGAAGAATTTCGGAACTACATGCCTTGTTCATCAAAGTCCCATACTTGATTTTTCATAATGATAGAGTGACTCTAAGAACAAATCCTTCATTCCTACCTAAGGTTTGTTCTGAAACAAATCTCAACCAGACTATAGAATTACCTGTGTTTTTTTTCCCAAATATACAAACAAAATGGAACACATGTTGCACAAACTCAACGTCCATAGTCAACTTCGATTCTATCTCGACAGGCCTAAGGACTTCAGAAAATCGGACCAACTTTTTGTCTCCTTTTCAGATTCAAAGAAGGGTACTCCTATGGTTAAAGCCACGTTATCAAAATGGTTGTCAGACTGCATTGCTTTCACATACAGCTCTTTGCAGATGACATTAAATCATAAAGTAGAAAACATTGAGAGCCAGCAGACTGTAGCATAAACTACTTATTAGCTCAAAAGCATGATAAAAAAAGAGACAAAACAGACCGGTTTCAGATATAAACATTACAAAGCCTTTTTCAGTGCAGTAAGGACATATACACTTGTTCTCCTTTTTATAGGCAACCACTAGATGAGGCTCCAAATTAGTAAATTAATTAGCCATACCAATTAAAGGTATTCATTAAGCCCTGGTGAAAACAAAGCCCCCAGTTTGATAATCCATTTCTTCTCTTTATTGTTTAAAATCTGATGCTGACCTGATTTATTTGTTCTCTGTCCAATAATTCTGTCTATCACAGTAAAAGTAAAGGATGCATTCTTATGTGCCTCAGTGTGTTTATATAAAGAATTTGTGAACTTCTTGTGTCTAATGTCACTTAGATGTTCAGACATTCTGAATTTTAAAGGCCTGGACGTTTGTCCCACATAAAATGCAGAGCAGGTGCAGGTAACCAAATAAATCACCCAGTCCATCTGACAGTTTGCAAAAATGAAAATATCAAATACTTGTCCAGTATTTTTGCTGCTGAACTGGCATGTCTTCATCACCCTTCTGCAGTGAGTGCAATGGCCACAGGGAAAACATCCTCAGGCAAAACATTAAGTTGGTCCCCCACAAGAGTGGTTTGTATAGAATCACCTTTACATCTCCAACCATGTTTATAATGACTTAAAAATGAACTCACATTTTTGCCTCTCCTGAAGAAGAAATGACATCTGTCATCCAAAATCTCACATAATTTGGTATCTGCTAAGAGTATGTTCCAATGTCTGCAGACACTATTAAGTAGGATATCAGTGTTCCTTCCATACGTAGTGACCAGTTGGATGGTTGAATCTTTGTCCATAGTTTTATCCCTGTATATTAAGAGATCCTGCCTGTCACGATTAGCCACCCAATGTCTGGCCTGAAAGATGTTCCCCATTTTGTAGCCCCTATTCCTGAATCTAGTGGTAAGGTCTTTTTGATATACCTGATAAATAGCATCATTTGACTGTATTCGTTTCATACGCAAAAATTGTGATTTTGGGATGTTTCTGCATATATGTGTAGGGTGAAAGCTGGTAGCATGGAGAAGGGAGTTATAGTGGGGGTATTTACTATACACTTCTGATGTTAAAGTATGGTCATTGTTCCTAATAACTAAAACATCCAAAAAGTGATCCTGTTAATATCGTAGGTGACGGTAAATTCTATACCCCATTTGTTGTCATTTAAATATCCTACAAACTCCATAAGATAATCCGGGTCCTATCTCCATACTAACCAGCAGTCATCCAAGTATCTTCTCCAAATATCAATCTCATCTAGATAGATATTGTGTGAGTTGTCATAGATGAGCTGTTCCTCAATGTGGGCCATGAATAAGTCAGCATATATGAGAACAAATGAAGCTCCCATAGCAGTGCCTTGTATTTGTAAAATTTGTTCTGATATAGAACACGTTCTTAGTAAGAACGTGTTCTGCAAGGCAAAGTAAAAAAGTGTTTAAACCTAGTTGGTACAACTCTGACTTGTATAACCAGTATTCCAGTGCTTCCAGGCCTGCCCAGTGAGGAATGTTAGTGTACAATGCAGAAACATGTAGGGTGCAAAGCAACCACCCTGGCTCAAGCTGCATCTCTGAGATAACTTTAAGGATTAAATCATAAAGTCAAGGCTCAATCAACCAGGGCAATTTCCACTTCTTCAGCCTTTATGGCACGGCTGCCTATAGATTCTATTTGTGCAGCAGCCACATGGTCTTCACCTCATACCTTTATCACTCATTACAAATTGGATAAGGCCTCCAGGGACAGGGCCTCCTTTGGTTCTATGGTTCTAAGGAATATACTCCCATGAGCCACCCAAGGAGATGGTGCTGGGGACGCTTACCCATCAGTGAAAATGAAAGCGAGATAGAACAACTTCACATTAAGAAGTTATGTACTTACCATAACGTTCCATGTGAGTTGTTCATCTCACCTTCATTCTGACGTCCCACCCACCAACCCCCTTCCTTAAAAGTCTTGAGGGCCGGGAAGCTCCAACAAGTCCTAGTGATATTTTGTCCTTGTCTGTGGTATTCTTATTTCAATGCCTATCGTCTTTAGTTATCAGTATGATTGGGCAAACATGATCTGAGGAAAGCACTATTGCATCATGGGATAGGGAGTTGGTCACAAGCTGTTTGAAGACCTCGAGCTTTAGCATTTGGCCAAGCCGGAGCCGGGGATCGGTTTCGAACCCATCAGTGAGAATGAAGGCGAGATGAACAACTCACATAGAACGTTATGGTAAGTACATAACGTCTTATTTTTTGTTATTCCCACCATTAGTAACTATATTCCAGACAATATCAAGGCAAATTTTACTAGAGCTTCTACAATGGCATACTGGGAAGAGGAAGACTCGAAGTATTTGAGAAGCGGCAACATGGTCCTCTGTACATACTTTTACAAAGCATTACAAACTGGATTCCTTTTCCATGTCCAGTACTGGCTTTGCTAGGATCATTGATCTGGATCTTTATCCTTTCTCCCAGGTTGGGTACACTTAATAATCAACCCATATAGCCAAAGACTACAGCAACAGTGATAATGATTTACATAGTACAGTTGTGTAAATTTTATTTACCACAAACAAACTAAACTTTAAACTTGAAACCAACAAAAAAGGCAGCGAGAAAACTGGTAGCTACAAGACAACAAAAATATTTTATTATGTTGTGTTAGCGCTTTTGGAAAGGTTAATACCTTTCCTTTATCAGACAACTCCATAAACCAATTAACCTTCCTTTTATAACTTCACTATGGTTATTAAATGACGTCATTATGATCCATTAAAGAATCAATTAAAAATACAAAGCACTTGATGAAGCTGGAACCTAAAACTCTACTTTCATCAAGCCTTATAACAAAATAAATCCATAAAAACCAGTAGAAGCATATGTATTTAGTTGTACATATTCACAAAAATAAACTAAATAAAAAATGAATAAATAAATATATGAATGAATAAATAAATACGTAGATGAAATCTGCAAATAGTAGCAAACTCAAAACATATTTAAGAACCCTCTAAAGTCTTTTTTATATGTACTAAATTGTATTAATAAATATAGTAAATACCAATAAAATCAATCACATCATAAAATTATAAAATTATAAAAAATAATAAACTGTATAAAAAATATATATATATTCATATATGAATGTATATACTAAATTTATAAAATGTATTAGATTTCTTATTCTTTGTATATGATCTAACTTTACATATATTATAAATTGTGTAATTTTTACACTTATAATAAAACTTAAATTTGGAACTTAAAACAAGGTTATCTTTTCAGTGCTAATTTCCTTAGCACACATTTTATAGAAACAAACTCATTGAGACCAGGATAAACATAGGCTGTAGTTCTAATCTGCCAACAAAGTTCCTGGCATTCTAAATCTAACTACCACGGACTTACCCCTAGGATCTGGTATCACCTGGTGTAATATTACAAACTTAAAACTATGATTGGGGTTATCAGCCAAATGTCTTGCCAGTATTTTTAAGCCCCTTTTAGGTACATTTGATAATGTTACTTGTGCAGTAAGCCCAAATATTGATGTGTTTTGTTCTAAAGTTCAGGACTTCCACACAAGTTTTCTATGTACCTATAATTTAGATAGTATTTTAATTAGAGAAATAATTAATAAAAATTGGGTTTTTATAAAGGAAGATAGTAGTTTGAGTAAACTATTGGGTGATGAACCAAAAATCACCTATAGAAGAGGCCCTAATATTAAGGCATTACTTGAACACCCTATAAAAAAGTTTAATGTTTATAACAAAGGAATGTCTAAGTGTGGAAGATGTAACCAGTGCAAGTTTTTGTGTATTGATAAAGAAGTAAAGATCAGGAATGTTCGTTATAAGGTCCAAGGTAAACACTCATGTTTATCTAAAGCTGTAGTCTACTGTGCCTTATGCCAAGATTGTCCTGCGTTTTACATTGGTAAAACCGAAAGGGAACTGAGACAGCGTATTTATGAACATCAATATGCAATAACTAAACAGGACAATACTAACGCCTTGGCAAGACATTTGGCTGAATAAGAAATCTAATACATTTTATAAATTTAGTATATACATTCATATATGAATATATATATTTTTTTATACAGTTTATTATTTTTTATAATTTTATAATTTTATGATGTGATTGATTTTATTGGTATTTACTATATTTATTAATACAATTTAGTACATATAAAAAAGACTTTAGAGGGTTCTTAAATATGTTTTGAGTTTGCTACTATTTGCAGATTTCATCTACGTATTTATTTATTCATTCATATATTTATTAATTCATTTTTTATTTAGTTTATTTTTGTGAATATGTGCAACTAAATACATATGCTTCTACTGGTTTTTATGGATTTATTTTGTTATAAGGCTTGATGAAAGTAGAGTTTTAGGTTCCACCTTCATCGAGTGCTTTGTATTTTTAATTGATTCTTTAATGACGTCATTTAATAACCATAGTGAAGTTATAAAAGGAAGGTTAATTGGTTTATGGAGTTGTCTGATGAAGGAAAGGTATTAACCTTTCCGAAAGCGCTAACACAACATAATAAAATATTTTTGTTGTCTTGTAGCTACCAGTTTTCTCGCTGCCTTTTTTGTAAATTTTATATAATATAAAAGTAGATGTTTCACTTCCTCACTAGTGCAATACGCTCACCCACCCTCTATCATTCTACTTCAGTGTATGGTTAGTTGTGGGGATAAAAAGTTATCTGTCACTGTTTATATATTTTAGAGGTTCAGTATTAGTCAGTGCTTCTGTTTGTATGGGCAAGAAATTCCTAAAATGGTCTGCACTGTGACTGCTAATTTATCACCAATGGCTAGCCAATCAGCAGTTAGAGTGTAGATGTGGGAGTAAACCAGACCCTTATGAAGCTGGCCACTTGCTGTATCCTAGGCAGGATACAACCCATTTAGCCAAATGTTACTGTAGCAATGGGGAATTCAAACATCTGCAGTTGTGGTAGGTGCAGATTATACATCTATACTTTTCTTTCATCCATTGATTATGAAGGTAGGAGTAAAAAGTTTCCATTTTAAAGGTAAATGGCCAGTTGATTGATGGACATTTTTCAGGGGTCAGTTGCATGGAACAAAACCATATCTGAGAGGGTAAGGCAGTCCACACAGCCTATCTGGACCTTGCCAAGGCCTTTGACACCATTCCCCCACTCTGGAATCATAGATAAACTTACTCAGCTGGGCATTAATCCCTACGGCACTCAATGGGTTGCCAACTGGCTTACTGACACAACACACACTGTAAAAGTAGCTGACTCAAAATCTAGCTCCAGACAAGTGACAAGCGGAGTACCTCAGGGTTCCGTCCTGTGTCCGCTCTTGTTTGGCATCTACTTCTCTGAAGTACAGGCCAACACTAAGGGACTCTGGCTAACAAAGTTCGCAGATGACTGCAAACTGGGAACCAGTATTGGATCCCCAAATGATGTGGATATTCTACAAAAGGACCTTACAGAAACAGATGCTTGGTGCCAGAGCCATGGGCTCAAGCTCAATGACAAGAAATGTATAGATCTGAAGTAGTTAACTTCATTTGGTCATCAACCTGTGGGTATCGGATCCAACCTGGATCTGAGCCAGCAGCTTTCCAAGCTAGAGATCTGAGTTCCAAGCTCCTCCCCTTACCCATAATACCCTGCTACCTCCTTTGAATCCTCAGATCTCGTTTGCTGTGGCTTTGTCAAGCATAAGTTTTCGAGCTCCTAGCGTTTCAGGCAATTTGTAAGTGTTTTTTGCCTAAAATCTCAATTAGTTTTTAGTGTGTGTGGTTAGTTTAATTTTATAGTTTAAATCCCTGAGATTTTCTCCCTCATTCCCTCATAGTTTAAATCCTAGTAGGCCCCTCCTTTCCCTTAGGTGTTTGTGTGGGCGTGTGTGCGTTTTTTGTTTAAAAATCATGGCAGAGGCCCCAAAGGCCATCTTTTATAAGTGCACTGAGTGTGGCCATAAGCTATCCCCAGCTGATGGCCACACTCAGTGCGTCCTCTGCCTGGGGGTACCACATTTGACCTTGGGCTGCCAGATTTGCGCAGCCTTTAACTCCCGGGCCCTGAGGGATAGGAGGAATAAGCTGATTCTGGCAGGTCTCCTACCCATGGAGTTGGCTTCTTCCGCCTCTCCCTCGGTGGCTACAACCGCGGCTGCGGCTGCTCAGCCTGCTGTCCCCCCCCCCCTGGCTGGGACTCAACCTCCCACTTCTTCCCAGGGAGAGAGGGACTCTAAAAAAGAGAAGAGAGAGAGGAGAGAGAGAGAGGGAAAAAGAGAGAGAGAAAAAGAGGCACAGAAACCACAAGCGGTGGGCCGACTCAGCCCCCTCGGCCCTGCCTGCCAAGCTGCTCTCCTCACCCCAGATGGTCTCTGGGTCTTCCTCCCCTCGGCTCCATTCTCCACGCTTTTCCCCAGAGCCAGAGGAGGAGTCCCAATCATCTTCAAGGTCACCACGGCGGCCCGCCTGGCCAGTTTCGGCAGCCTCTTCAAGGTCAACCCGTAGCCTCTCCGACGCTGATATGGACCGGATGATGCGTCGCTTTCTCCGAACCGAACTGCAGATGGGAGTGCTGCTGCCTTCCCCCCCTCCGAGGGGGAGTTCAGCCCCACTTTTTGCCCCAATAGCTCCTTCTCTGATCCACTATCGGGTTTCAGAGCCTTCGGATCCGAGGAGTCTTGGAGTCAGGGAGTCGGCGCCGATGGTTATCACTACCTCAATGCTGGCCATGTCCTCGAGTTTGTCGGATCCCTTTTCGGATCCGAACTCTCGGGGCCGAGAGCCTTGCGTTGGATCCGAGGGGGCCAGTGTGTCTTCGGCTCCGTTTCGGTCGGAGCACACTTCCCTCTCGGGTCCGAGCACTTTGGCTCCGATGCCGATCCCTGCGCTGGATCCGCGGGGGTTAACCACAGAGCCCAGAGAGATTGGGTCACCCTTGGTTTTCAACATGGTGGAGAGGGTTCTCTTGAGAGGTTCGAGACCCCCTACTCTTTCTTCGGGATCTGCCCCCACTCCCTTGCAGCTGGGCTTGTCTTCCATTGTCCAGTCCCTGGGACCACCTGTATTGACGCCCCAGCCCGTTTCACTGGCAGAACATGACCCTGTTGGTGAGCCCTCCTCGGACAGCCCCACCGAGGAGATCCCTCACAAACGTAGGTGTAAGAGGAGGCACTTGGACTGCCCTGAGTCCCTCATGGAGGGCACCGATTTGGAGGAAGGGGAAGGTTCCCCCAGGTCACCCCCCCGAAGACGTCTCCTTTGGAAACATTATGGAAATGCTTCACCAAAAGGGGGGGTAGTCAGCCCAAAAACCTTCCTTGGACGAGTCGGTGTTCCTGGAGGCATTCGACGCAGGCTCATCTACCTCTTGGGTGTCCCCTCTGGCCAACCCCCTGGTTGACCTCATCACTACCAGGGCGTGGAAGGAACTGGACACTGTAGAGCCAATCCCCAGGAGGCCAGATAGGATTCTTAGCCTCCATGCGGATAGGGCAACTTGGAGTAAGGGTTCCCCGGTAGATGCCATGATGTTGGTGGCAGCCACCAAGAAGGAACTTGCCCAGGATAGTTCCACGGTCCATCCCCCTGATAAGGAGTCTCGGACGATGGATCGTATCGGGAAGCGGATGTTTGCTTCAGCTACCTTTTCCATAAGGACGCTGAATTATTTGGCCCATGTAATTAGACTTCAGTGGGATCTAGTGAAAGAATACACTGAGTCTCCCCCTGAGTCCATGTCGGCCGAGGACAAACAGACTTTCTCGGCTCGCATGGCCAGTCTAAAATCTGTTTCAAACACATCTATGCGGCTACTTTCCCATGCCATGGAAGGGGCCTCTAGAACCAGCTGGTCCGGCATCACCTTAAGGCGTCACGCCTGGCTCTGGCTTTGTGACTTTTAGGAACCATTCAAGGCATCCATCACGAACGCACCCTTCGATGGTTCTACCCTGTTCGGGAAGACCATCCACGACACAATGGTTCAGAGCAAGAAAGATGGGAATACGCTGTCTGCCATCGGAATCCGCTTCTCGGCTCCTCAAAGGTCCTTTTCCAGGAACCAGAGAGGACAAAAGAAGATGTGGTTCTGGAAGTCTCAGCAGTCTGGACCCTTCGTCCTTCAGAGGCAGAGGGGGACAAGGTGGACGCTGGCCCAGAGACAGGGGGGGGCGAAAAATTTTGGGTCTTGGGAACCTTTTTCCTGACCGACCCACGCAGCAGCCCTGAGGGGTTGCCTGACTGTTCCTATCTGGAGGCAGTCGGGGGGCATTTTTCGAAGCACCTGGCTCAATAGGAGTCCATCACAACAGATCGCTGGGTGCTTCGAATAATATCCAGAGGTTACTCAATCCCTTTCATAAACCAACCTCCTCAGTCGAGGCACCTCCCCGATGTACCACCCAGTGAGAGGGAGGCTGCAGCTTTAGAGATAAAAAAGCTGCTAGAAAAAAGAGCCATCCAGCACGTCCCCCCAGGCTAGTCCGGATTAGTCAATTACTCTAGGTTCTTTTTGGAGGAGAAATTCAGGATGGTCACGCTTCAATCCATCCTGCCCCTTTTTCAGGAGAAGGACTGGATGTGCTCCATAGACCTCAAGGATGTGTACTATCACATTCTCATGGGCAGGCAATCCAGGAGGTTCCTCCACTTTCGGCTAGGGGCCAGTCATTACCAGTTCAGGGTCCTACCCTTCGGCCTCACCACAGCCCCCAGGGTGTTCACCAAGGTCATGGCAGTTGTAGCAGGACTTCAGGGAATACAGATTTTTCCTTACCTAGATGACTGGCTCCTTACCGCCCATACTAGGCATCTACTTTGCTTAGCCAGAGATTGCTTCATAGGGGCCAAAATAGACACGCTTCAGACCAAGGCCTTCTTGACATCAGACACACTTCGCAGTTTGACCTTACACATTTTAGCCCTTCTTGAGTCACCTGCCCCATCAGCGGAGTTAGTCCTGAGAGCTTTAGGGTCCATGGCAGCAGCAATCAATCTTGCGCCCTTAGCTCACTTGCACATGAGTGTTCTCCAGTGGACTTTGCAGGTTCAGTGGTCCATCCTTCACCACCTGTTGGACTTACCAATTCCTATCAGCAGAGTTTGCAGAAATTCCCTCGTGGTGGCTCCAATCTCAAGAGCTTCAGGAAGGATGACCATTTGTTATGCTGCAACCCCAAGCCACGGTGACCACGGATGCTTCCCGCCTTGGGGGGGGGGGGGCATTACGCGGGCAGAACTGTCCAAGGTACATGGACTCAGACAGAGACCGTTCTGCATATAAATGTTCTGGAGATGATGGCGGTGCTTGTAGCATTGCAAGCCCTTCATGCCTTTCTCCCTCCAGGGACTATTACAATTCAGTCAGATAACATGTCAGTGATCTGGTACATCAACAAACAGGGGGGAACCAGGTCTTACCCTCTTTGCCGAGAGGCCATGAGAGTTTGGGATTGGGCGATATCCACCAACCGTTTTCTGTTAGCAACACACATTCCGGGTCGGTCCAACATCCTAGCAGACAAACTGAGTCGAACTATCCTCTCGCCCTACGAGTGGTCTCTGAATCCTTTAGTAGTGAAACAGATCTTCCGCAAGTGGGGTCAGCCTTGCTGCGATCTCTTCATGTCACCTTCCAGTGCGAAGTGCAGTGAGTTTTTCCCTCTAATCCCCCCTCCAGGGGAAAGCCCTAGAAACGCTCTAGTCCATGCTTGGCCACCCGGTCTTCTTTATGCTTATCCTCCTCTTCAGTTGATGACAAAATTCTTACAGAAAGCTCGTCAGTTGGGGAACAAGATTACCCTCATAGCCCCATTCTGGCCTCGTCAAGCCTGGTTCCTGTGCCTATGGTCTCATCTTATAGCTCCTCTCTGGATCTTGGATCCCATCCCGGATCTGATATCTCATCCTTCGGGATTGAAACCCCTGAATCTGGTCGATCTCAAGCTCTCAGCTTGGTTGATCCAGTTCCATTAGTTGCTAGGACTCCCGGTATCTCGTCTGCAGTTACATCTATCCTGTTAGCTGCACATAAGCCTTCTACCAGGAAGGTTTACAATAGTAAATGGAAGTGGTTTTCCATTTGGGCGTCTCATAGGAATATGCACCCTTTCACTGCTTCCATTCCAGCAGTGCTTGATTTTCTATCTCATATTTTTCAGCAAGGGGCCAGTTCTTCTACTGTAAAGGTTCAAATGGCTGCCATCTCCCATTTTCACATTGGAGACAATCTCAGTCCCCTCGCTTCCACCAAGATTTGTAAGACCTTTCTGAAAGGTACGTTTCTCTTGAGACCTCCTATTAGGAACTCCGTCCCTCCATGGGATCTAACTTTGGTCTTTCAGGCTCTGACTGGACCACCATTTTAACCTACAGCTTCTGTTGATTTGAAATTCTTGTTCTGGAAAACTGCCTTTTTGGTAGCTATTACCTCAGCTAGAAGGGTGTCGGAGCTTCAGGCCCTCTGTGTTAAGCCCCCTTACCTCGTATTCCCTAAGCACAGAGTCTCTCTCAGGACTAACCCATCTTTCCTACCCAAAGTGGCCTCCGAGGCGAACATCAATCAGTCTATTAATCTCCCAGTTTTTTTCCCTAACTATCAAAACTAAGGGGAGTACAAACTTCATTTGTTAGATGTTCATAGACAGTTACGCTTTTATTTACACAAAACAGCTGCCTTCCGCAAGTCTGATCAGCTCTTTGTTTCCTTTGCAAAACCCTTCTTGGGTAAGCCAGTTTCGAAGGTGACTCTGGCCAGATGGATTTCTAATTGCATTCTGCTCACATGCAAACTATCTGGCCTACCAGAGCCTATAGGGGTTCATGCTTATTCTACTCGCTGTATGGCTACATCTGCTGCATTCTGGTCTAGAGTTCCCTTGGATGACATTTGCTCTGCGGCTACTTGGGTATCCTCTCATACCTTTATCTCTCACTATAAATTGGATTTAGTGTCCAGAAGAAGTGCGGCTTTTGGCTCTGTAGTGCTCCGGAATATCCTTCCTTGAGGACCTCCAAGTTTTTTGGTAGCTGGGGACTCTGTCCCACAGGTTGATGACCAAATGAAGTTAACTACTTCAGATAAAAAAGTTATGTACTCACCGTAATGAAGTTAACTACTTCTGATAAAAAAGTTATGTACTCACCGTAACGTTCCATCTGAGTAGGTAACTTCATTTGTCAGCAACCGACCCTCCCTCCTTCCCCCTAACCTGGTTCTTTGATTACCTGGACCCTAGGATGGTTTATCAGGTCCTTTGTTAATCCTTAGGTTAGGATTCTTCAGGTTGTTGTTTTGTGGTTGTGAGTTTATATAGGTGGGCAAACGCGATCTGAGGGTTGGAAGGAGGTAGCAGGGTGTTATGGGTAAGGGGGAGGAGCTTGGAGCTCAGATCTCTAGCTTGGAAAGCTGCCGGCTCGGATCCAGGTCGGATCCAATACCCACAGGTTGCTGACAAATGAAGTTACCTACTCAGATGGAACATTATGGTGAGTACATAACTTCTTTTTATCCCCTTTGGGAAAAACCATGTACCCATGAATTACCACATAAGTGACAGTACACTAAACACCGAAAGTGTGATAAGGGACTTAGGGACACAAGTGGACAGTGGTCTCACCTTCGATAACCACATCGCCACAACAGTCAGGGAATCCTTCTATGTGGCACACCTCATCATTAAGGGCTTTTCATCCAGAAAAAAGGAGATCATTGTCCCACTGTACTCATCCCTCATTAGACCCATTATATAGAGTACAACGCCCCATTTGATATGAACCTCACAAGACATCTGCAACAACTGGAAAGGCCACAGAAATACCTCACTAAAAGAATCACAAGCCTAAAGCAGATGCCCTATGCTGACCGTCTAAAACTACTCCAGCTATACTCTATCGCATATCACCTGCTCAGCGGCGATCTCTGCTTAACATACAAGGCCATGTCAAACCCAGAGCTGTTGGACATGCTACACTTAAAGAAATCCCAGTCCCTCAGAGCTACACGCTCCAGGGATCTAAACCTGGTCATCACAATAAACAAAACATGCTGGAGGGATAGGTTTCTGACCCAGAGACTCCCCATACACTGGAATAGACTGCCCATACATGTCAAGCTGAGTGCCTCTTTGGCCCTCTTCAAAAAGAACCTTGATGATTGGATGGGAGATAGGAAATTCACTCCAGGGATCACATCAATCGCCCTGTTAGACAGGGGACCAGGGAAGTAATAGCTAGGGAATTGTTATGGCTAGGCTTGTATAGGCCCTAGGGCCGATAGCCTAGCACCAACCTATGAACCTATATGGAAGATGTTGCATTATTACAGTTTCTGGGAGACATCATCAGGGTCAGGAGTGCTTTTAGGATGCCTGCTCTTTATCATATACAAACATACCTCTCAACTGTCCTGATTTTTACAGGCTATCTAGATTTTTGCCTCATATTTTTGGTCTGTTCCTTATAATTTTTTTGGCAAATCACTGAAGATTGAAGTCACAAAATAATGACATATATTTGAGTTTCAGACTTCATATCCTTCAGAAAATGCATGTGTACACAAATCCTATTATTCTAGCAACTTTCTATGTTTATGAGAGAGGTATTTAAAATCTGTCCCTATTTTTGGGTATTTGTCCTCCCATTATTTTAGACTTTGTCCATTATTCTTGTGTTAATAGGTTGAGAGGTAACATGGCTGTTCTGGATGATTCCTTGGGTCTCTCTGTTGTTATAGGTTCATGGGTGAATATTAGGCTGTCAGTCACAAATTATTACAAGCCTAAACAACAACCAGAGGCCAGAATCAAACCCTGTATCTTGTATCAGTGAGGTAGAGACATTAACCATTATGCCATCCCGTCCTCAAACTGCACTTTTGTAATTGACAGGATTTGAACCTGTGCAAGGAATCCCTTGATGGATTTCTAGTCTATCACCTTAATCACTTGGCCACAATTACAGTGCAGCAGGAAAGTATATTTCCCATTGCTGACTTTTAGTTCTAGTTCTTCTTCTCCATACTGGAATTTCTTGAAGTGGGATGTGTAATTTTTTATCTGGAATACTGATTAAGGATTCTAAGCGGCTTTTTGTAGAAGCATTTTTGTGAGAGCTTACAAAATACAGTTTTTATTCTTCAAAACCCCTACCTCAAACCATTCCAAGGTCATCAAGGTGTCTTCTTTTGATAACGTGATCACTTTTGGGGAAAAATATTAAAAAAACAGTGGAGAGAGTATGTATGTATGTTACTTAGTACATAAGTTATGTTTTGAATACCCAACCCAAGCAGAATAAATCAGGGCCAGTGAAGGCCACTTCTGGATTTACTCAGTCTTACCAAGCACTTAGCACTTCGCAGGAAAACATTACAAGATGGTCACCATTCAAATCCTTCTTCTCTTGCTATCAGTGAAGGTTTGGATAGTTTGGATTTGAAGGATGTTTGCAGGCTGCCAGGCTCACTGATGAGACCAGCATTCCAAATAGAGAATCATCATTTCTAATATGCAGATGTTCTTCGTGTTTCACTGTTGCAGTCATTACATTTGGGTTATCTGCTTGCAGGTAACCCTCAGTCAGCCTTATTAACAAAGTCTTGGGTCCTGCGTCGGTTGCTGTCCCTTCTTCCATGACGTCAGGTCGTCAGGAGGTATAAAAATGCAGCCGACGCCATTACATCAGTCTTTCTTGCCATGCGGTGCCTGAAGCAGAAGCAGTTTGCAAGCGCTGGTCGGTCGACTCCTGAAATTTTCATTTTCGAGTTTCAGAACTGAAGTCTTCAACTAAAAGCTAAGTACCCCATTGGGGAAACTTTTTCTTGCTCTTAACCGATGTCAGTAAAAGTAAATAATTGCATTAATTGTGGAAAGCAAATACCTCATAAAGATTTTCATTCATACTGTATTCCTTGCTTAGGCCCTGACCACGACGTACCTATTGTCAGTTTTGTGCCTTATTTAAACCACAAACTATCCATCGTCAGTATATTTACGCTTCTAAATATTTTGGTGCTCGGTTCAATTATCCTGATATGTCTTTGGTCAGCCTTCCGACTACTGACATTCTGAAAAAACGCAAAGATAAAGACAGAGACAGGCCGCTTAGGTCCAAAACTGCCAATGATGCTTCTCCTAAGCCAGTCGCCAGTTCACCAGTACTCAGTGAGGTGCTTTTGAAGCCCCTGATACCCGCTACTTCTGATTCGCAGGCCTCTACTTAGACCCATTCGGAGTCCAGTATGCCGCAAGATGCTTCAACTGTGGAACCTGCGGATGTCTCTACCTTGGATGGGTCTGGAGCCACTGTGCAGGCACCAGCTTCTGAGCGTGTATTCAGGCCTACTGACTTGCGTATTAAACCGACGCCATCTTCTTCTTCAAGGCCTAAATCAAGAACCATGCCTAAAAAACTTATGCCCAGACCGCATGGTCAGGCCTCTATGCCTAAAAAACAGATGATAAGAATGGCTGAAAACCTTATTACTCTAATCAGGGGAAGCCAGCCTTCCCCCTCTAAGAGACCTAGGACTGAGTTTGTTTATGATACTTCTGACCAGGATTCTGAAATCTCTGTTTCCTCTGATGACCAGGATTTACCCTTATCTTCCTATGAGGATTCTGATACTGAGGACTCCATTCCCTCTGCATCCCCCCAGAGGATTTCTCTTTTGGTGAAACCTTGCATACTCTCAGGGAGCATTTTCATTGGGAAAGTCAGGATTTCTCTGATTCTAAAAAGAGGCTTAGGGATTTCTTACTCTTGCCCCAGCACAGGCCTTTAGCCATACCTCCTGTACTAGACATTGTTGATGATGCATTTGCAGAATCTGGCTTGGCCCCTGACTCTTTACCTCCTGCTCCCAGAAAACCTGATAGATATCACAGGGTCCCTGACATCTCACAAGTTCCTTTTCAAAAATCCTACTGCAGATTCTGAGACCATTTCACAGGGGCCCATTGCATTAAAGCTACTACTGCCAAAAATCCTACCCCCTCTGATAGAGACTCCAGGGAGCTGGATAGATGGGGTAAGAAGGTATATACTTTTGCAACTTTGGCCATTAGGGCCTTAAACTACCAGTTTCATATGTTGAAGTATCAGTAGCATATTATTGGATTACTTAAACAGAAAATGATGTTGTTTCCTGATTGTGCTGGAAATAAGGATTTACAGGATTTATTGCATTCAGCTGAACAGGTTGGAAAACATACTTTGCAATGTGGTTTTGACTCTCTAGAGGCATCTTGCAGGGCTGCTGTAACTGGGTCTGTACTTAGAAGGCATGCTTGGCTTAAGGAGCAATCCCTACCAGATCTTGTTGAAGCAAAATTACTGGATGCGCCCCTAAACCAGGACCACCTATTTGGCAACAAGGCAGAAGAAGTTCTTAAAAAGATGGAAGAAAAGGCTAAATCTATGCAAACTGTTAAAGATTTTTTACAAGTACAACCTCCAAGATTTAGTAGGCATTGGCCTTAAAAGAATTGGTCCTTTCCTGCCTCTTCCAGACCTTCTCAGTCCAAACCCAGATCCAGCAGAGTTCCCAGGCTGCAGGCCCAGGGTACGCACAGGACTAAGCAGTGTGTGTGTGTGTGTGGGGGGGGCTCCACTTCTAAATCTGGGAGTAATAAGACTCCCCCTATGGTAAACTGTCTCAATGACTTCCTTTTAAAATTTCCAAGCACTTATCAACTGACTGCCCCTTTGGGGGGAAAGATTGCTCTTCATGCAAAGAACTGGGAACTCATTACCCAGGACAAATGGGTTTTAAATATAGTGTCCCAGGGATACAGATTTCACTTCCACACATTGCCAACACCAAGCCGGTGGCCAGACTTACCCCCAAATCAGTGGGCAGAGGCCCAAAACCAAATGCTTTCTCTCTTAAGCATGGGGGCTATTCACTTGGTACCAGAAGAGGAAAAGGGACAAGGTTTCTACTCGAGACTTTTCCTGGTACCCAGAAAAGACAATTCATGGCGTCATATCCTGGACCTGTCTACTCTAAACACCTTTTTGGAGATTCCAAAATTCAAAATGCTGACTCTTCACCAGTTGCTTCCTATGCTAGGCAAAGATGCCTGGTTGGCAACACTAGATTTAAAAGAAGCATACCTGCACATCCCAATCAGGGAATCTTGCAGAAGATACCTACGATTAAAAGTAGGCTACACGCACTATTAGTTCTCAGCACTACCTTTTGGCTTATCTACTGTGCCCAGGGTATTCACGAAGTGCCTAGCTCCAGTTATTGCATTTTTAGGCAAAGAAATATTCAAATATACCCATACCTGGATGATTGTCTAATTCAGGCAGAAAGCCAGGACATACTTTTGAATCATCTGGCCTTTCTACAAAGGGTAATTACTTGTCTGGGGTACACAATAAACGAAAATAAATC
This sequence comes from Protopterus annectens, assembly GCF_019279795.1. Lineage (NCBI taxonomy): Eukaryota > Metazoa > Chordata > Ceratodontiformes > Protopteridae > Protopterus > Protopterus annectens. Next base: position 429,348,989 of record NC_056729.1, on the reverse strand, counting down.
ACACCTGGTACCCTGTCAACAAATTATATTCCTGGGAGCCAGCTTGAATACATCTTCCCAGATGGCTTTCCTCATGCCAGAGAAACAAATTCATTTAACAACCTACTTCAAACAAAAACCCCTGCTATCTGCAAGACAAATACTGCAAGCCTTGGGGTTCATGGCCTCCTGCATTCTTCTAATTCCATATGCAAGACTGCATATGAGGAAACTACAGTGGTATCTAAAAAGCCTATGGTGTCAACATTCTCAGGATCTAGAAGCAATGATTCCTATCATACCTTGCCTACGTCTAGAGTTGGTGGGCAGAGGCCTGCCACCAAAACAAGGGACTACCTTTCACACCATCCCCTGCTGCCCAAACCCTAACAACAAACGCATCAGACTATGGATGGGGGGGCTCACCTGGCAGGGAAGTGCATTCAGAGCAAATGGAACCCAAGTCAAATGCACCTGCATATCAATCTAAAATAAATATTAGCTGTACAGAATGCTCTGACAGCCTTCAAGGGCCACATTCTTCCAGGACAACTAATGGTAAAGACAGACAACACCACTGTTATGTGGTACATAAACAAGCAGGGGGGTACACATCCTTACCCCCTCTGCAGATTAGCCATGGCATTGTGGAACACAGCCCTGAGCTACCAAATGCACCTACATCTCAATTCCTGCCAGGAAAATTAAATACACTGGCAGACAGACTAAGCAGAAACCTCATGGACCCACACGAGTGGAAATTGGAACCAAGGATTTTCAACATGTTGACAAGCAAATGGGGGAGTCCAGATATAGACTTGTTTGCCTCTCCCCAGAACTACCAATTGGACACATTTTGCACAAGGACTCCCCACAAACAAGCCTAGAAAGTGGATGCTCTGTCCGTCAGCTATGCCTTCCCCCCTCTGTCTCTGCTCTCTAATGTACTACTAAAAATCAAACAGGACAAACCAAGGATGATTTTGATTGCACCAGACTGGCCACACCAACACTGGTACCCCCTCCTGCGCAGTGTGTCACGGTTCTCCCCATGGCACACTGCCTCAGACTCCTTCCCTGTTGTCTCAGCAGGAGAACCAGATTCTGCACCCTCAACTTCTAACACTGAACCTAGCAGCCTGGCTAATTACATAATCTCTCCTTTACCATCCCTCAATAAACCTGTGATGGATATCATTTTAGAGGCAAGGAGGCCTAGTACTAGAAAATCTTATGCTGAAAAATGGAAAACATTCTGTGCCCAGAACCAATCTCAAGGGATGAGCACAGCAGCACACAATTTACATCAGATTTTACAATACTTAACTGAGATGCTTCACAAGGGTCTGTCTTTTTCCTGTATCAAAATTTACGCCTCTGCCATTTCAGCTCATTATAACACAAAATCTCCTCTCTTCTCTCATCCACTGCTCAAGCAGTTCCTCAGAGGGGCCACAAATTTGAGACCACCCAGGAGAGCTCCAGCCCCAGCCTGGGAACTTAACTTTGTTTTGGAGAAACGCACTCTACCTCCTTTCGAGCCAGCTGCTACTGCAGACTTAAAATTTCTTTCTTGGAAAACAGCCTTCCTTTTAGCAATCACTTCAGCAAGAAGGGTATCTGAATTACAGACCCTTATAGCAGTGGAGCCTTTCATCATCTTTCATGCGGACAGGGTGTCCCTCAGAACCAATCCATCCTTCATGCCCAAGGTGGTATCCAGTGTGGCTCTTAATCAGTCCATTCATTTGCCAACCTTCTTTCCCAATCCACAGAACAAAGGGGAATGGATACCGCATTCCTTGGATGTGCACAGACAACTTAGATTCTACTTGGACAGGACTAAACCTCAAAGGAAATCTGAACAACTGCTGGTGGCATTTGCTGCAGGGGCAGAGGGGAAGGCTATTTCAAAGCAAACCATTTCTAAATGGATAGGCCATTGCATGCATTTCATCTATAAGCACCATGGAAAACCTATCCCTCAGGGGATCAGACCTCACTCCACCAGAGCTGCATCTACCTCTACAGCCTTTCTCAGAGCTGTCCCTGCCAGGGACATCCTAGAAGCTGCTACCTGGAGTTCTGTACATACTTTCACCAAGCATTATCATTTGCCAATTTCATTAAATCCAAAGCTTGCTTTGCCACTGCAGTCTTGCAGGGCCTTATAGCTGTTCCTAATGCTATCTAAATTCCTCCTCCCAACCATAGCTTTGGGAATCTACCCAAATGTAATGACTGCAACAGTGAAACACGAAGAACATAGTACAGTTGTGTACACGTACCATAAATGTAGATGTTCGAGTGTATTCATTGTTGCAGTCCTGGTTACCCTCCCTCCAGCCCCCTAAATTCTTTTGGCTATACCTCTACTTTCCTTAATTTGCTTAAAAGCTTTTTGGTGTATTTGCTGTTTTGTTGGAGGTATACCATTGTATTTTTGCATTTAATTGCTTCCCATTAGGGGGGCACCTGACATCTGGGGCAAGAAAAACTGATGTAATGGCATTGGCTGCATGTTTTATACCCCTGATGACCTAACGTCATGGAAGAAGGGACAGCAACTGATGCAGGACCCAAGACTTTTTTAACCAGGCTGACTGAGGGCTACCTGCAAGCAGATAACCCAAATGTAATGGCTGCAACAGTGAATACACTCGAACATCTACATTTATGGTAAGTGTACACAACTGTACCTTTTAACTTTCATGTTAGTGACAGCAGCAGGAGTATTTCACTACTGCTTTGCTTCTGCAGCTGTGATCCTCATATTGAAAAAATCTTTGCATATAACATTACATGGACCACTGTCTCATTAATTCTCTCAGAATGGTGTCTCTGTATTACTTGAGGATAGTATTTCCATTCCTGCACTATGGAATCATTTTCTTCACTTGCTCACTCTCTTATGAGTTGCATCCAATTCCTAGAGTGGCCCTGTGTCCAGTCACTGCTATCCACAGAGTTTTACCTGGCAAAGGCTAGAAACAGGCTTCCATTTCACACACACACACATATGCAGTGACACCTAATTTAGATTTCCCAATATACCTAATGCACATCTTTAGAATGTGTGAGGAAACTGAAGGACCCAGATAAAACCCACATGAATACATTGGAGGGGGGACATGCACACTCCATAAAAAAGGCACCCCAGCCAAGATGCAGCAACACTACCTGTTGTGCCACTGTGCCACCCATCATTTTATTAGTTACATCCATTTGCTCCTTCAATATTTCTGGCAAAGTACTGTGCAGGGAATTTTTAAAATCTGCCCACATTTTACATTCCCAAGAAAATATCTCCCCATTTATCTCTGTCTTTCTCATAATGCCTCCAGCATTTGCTGTCTAATGGGGTAACAGTCTCTGAGGTTTGCTTGGGGTATCATTGAATTTTTATTTATTTATTTTGCAGCTTAATTTGTTTTATTAAATTGTTTTTCGTGCATGGTAAGAAAATGAAGATTAAAATAAACAGATTGCCCTCATTGAGTATATCAGTAATTGTTAATGAACAACAATAGAGTGTCTCTTAAAGGACACACACTCACAGTAGTGTAGTTGGTTGTTTCCCCATTGTTTGTAGCAAGGTGATGCCAAACAAGGTTATAGTATTAATTGCTGCTTTAATATTTTTGTCCACTCAAATTTGGAATATTCCTTGTTAACATAAGCCTGTTGTTAAATAGTCCTAGAAGTAATTCAGCAACAAGATGAATCATGTCCAGCACCTGTTGTACTCTATTACATGATCAAAGCTTATTGACACGAGCTTCTCTTAATATACCACATTTTGGATAACATCTGTTTGAACCAATGTATATTACATTAATAAATCTGGGGATGAAATTTGTATTATATAACATTTTACATCTTATGGATTTCAGGTGATAAATAGGAATATATATGAAGAGTTACTGCCTCTTGACCAGTATGTCTCCTCTGCCAGTTGCACTGGTTATAAGCAAATAATAGTATTTATAGCATCATGAAGGCTATGAGACATCAAACCAGTATTTATTTCATTTTCTCTTTCTTCACTTCTGTTGAGTAAATCATTTGACTAGTTCATTTTTGAATTGTCAGTTACTGTGCTGACTCATTTGGAAAATGTAAAAATATTTACATTCATCTAAAATTAGTTATGCTTTTACATAAACTAAACCTTTTAATTTGCCATCATGCAAAATCCTACACCAAGGCACTTTATATACATCTTCAGGATTGCATGGACCGTGCTATCCCAAATAAAACCAAGACTCCTTCCTCAAGCAAGAAGAAACCAGTCTGGTGGACCCCGGCCATAAGCAAACTATACAATAAAAGGAGGAGACTTATACAAAAAAAGGCCAAATCTCAAATAGAAAAATCTTCCCTGATAGCTTTAGTAAGAAATTGAGGGCCCTCATCAAGTCAACTAAAGCCAATTATGAAAAGAAAGTTGCCAAGGATAACCATAAGGCCTTCTATGGTTACATCAAAAACCTAAATGGCAACGCTCAGGTCTGTTCTGAGCTAGTACAAAATGGAACAAAATACACTGACCCCACTGACATTGCCAACATCTTGACTGACAGGTTCAGTGCAAACCCCCCCCCCCCTCACCACCTACAGGGCCTATTACTATTCCAGGGGATTGTGTAACTCCAATTATTACTGATACGTTGGTTAATAAGGCTCTATCTAAAGCTAAAAACACTGCCTCCATTGGACCAGATGGTGTCCCCGGCTGTGTCATACTCAAGCACCAAAATAAATTAACCCCGCATCTGAATACCCTGTTCAGTCTCAGCCTCTCGACATGATATGTGCCCATAGAATGGCGCACAGCAACAGTGGTTCCAATGCACAAGGGTAGGCCCACAACCAACCCTGGGAACTACTGACCAATAAGCCTGACCAGTCTGATCTGTAAGGCAATGGAGCGAATCATTATGGAACTCATAAATGGAGAGATTGGGAACCTCCAAACACTTGACCCCACACAGTTCGGCTTCGTCAAGGGCAGATCATGCCTCCTGAACCTGGTGGACTTCTTTGAGACAGTTACTCAGGCTATAGATAAGGGAAAGGAGATACACACAGCTTACCTTGACCTTGCTAAAGCATTTGACACCATTCCCCATTCGGGTATTATTGATAAACTCACCAACCTGGGCATAAACCCTTACATCACAAGATGGATCACAAACTGGCTCTCAGACAGATCCCACAAAGTAAGAGTAGAGGGATCTATGTCTGAATCCAGACCAGTAATGAGCGGTGTGCCTCAGGGCTCTGTCCTGGGGCCCCTCCTGTTTGGCGTATACTTCTCTGAAGTACAGGCGAAGGGCTGTGGCTGACCAAGTTTGCGGATGACTGCAAATTGGGTGCTATAATAGAGTCTCCGGCCGACATGGATATCCTCCAGAAGGGCCTTAATGAGACTGATGCATGGTGTTAAAGCCATGGTCTCAAGCTAAATGCTAAAAAATGCGTAGTAATCCCCTTTGGAAAAAACAGAGTACCTGCGAACTACCACATAGGAGGTAACCCCCTGAAATATGAAGTAGTAATAAGGGATCTAGGGACCCAAGTAGATAGTCAGCTTTCCTTTGATAACCATGTTGCCAAGGTCATTAGAAAATCCTTCTATGTGACCCATCTGATCACGAAAGGGTTCGCATCAAGATCTAAGGATGTAATGGTGCCCCTCTACTCTTCCCTCATCAGACCCATTATTGAGTACAATGCACCAATTGGCATGTACCTTACTAGGCATCTCCAGCAGCTGGAGAGACCACAGAGGTACCTCACTAAGAGGATTACTGGCCTCAAACAGTTGCCCTATGCAGCACGATTGAAAAAACTAAGGCTTTTCTCTGTTGCATACCGCCTTCTCAGAGGCAATCTCTGTCTAACATACAGAGCCATGTCCAACCCAGAACTGTTGAACATGCTCCATCTTAGCAAAACCAAATCCACTCAAGTTACATGCTCTAGGGATATAAATCTCAGCACAACAATGAATAGAGCATGCTGGAGGGATAGATTCCCTTCGCAAATACTTCCTTTGCTATGGAACAAGGTCCCGATCTACATAAGACAGAGCCCCTCACTATCACTCTTCAAGAGGAACCTTGAAAAGTGGATGGGTAGCAGAAAGTTCACACCAGGGATCATACCAACAGCTCTACTAGATAGGGGCCGAGGGTACTAGCTGCTAGATCAAGGGCCTAGGGAACTAACCAAAGGGGCAGTGAATACCGTACAACGTGGCTGGGCTAATATATGCCTTTGGGCAGATAGCCCAGTACCTACTTATGAACCTATCAGTGAGCTCTCATAATATGTTCCCCTTGTAATCCTGAAACACTGTAGCTGTTTTCAGGGACAAAGGTAAGACTGATGTTTGAGCTGTTAACATTTGATTGACTCACCTCTATCCCAGGGTCAGTGATATGCTCATATTCTAACTGAACCCAAGTAGGAAATGTTTCATATTTCTGGGTATCTGATGCAGAGTGATGTGAAATTTCCATTGATATCTATTTAGTGCTGGCTTTATGATATTCATACAGCTGCACCCACCAGTGACAAAATATTTCTCCAAAACTATAAGCCTGCAGATGTAGATGGGGTAATCTGAAAGTAACAACACAAAGTTTTCTTTAAGTCCAGTTTTATGAGTCTTGCCTCTGAATGAAATGTACTGTTATTGCCATAATATTATCTCTGTATATTTTTGACTAAATAGTGTCACCCCTACCCACTGTAAAGTCCACCCATATCTTACTGATTAGGTTGGTACAGTATAGCTTTTTTCAACTGGGTAATTATTATTTGAGTTAAAAATCTTCATGTTACAACTAGTAGTAAAATCAAATATAACTGTATGGGCTTACCTTGTTTAACCACAATGTTTTAAGATATGCATGTAATATGAATATTTTCTGTATTTTGTAGTTATAAATACTGTATAGCTTTTTTCTCCTCTTATGTTACTTTATGCATATATTTTGTAATATTCTCTGTACTTATATCTGTAATAATTGTGGAGTTTTTCTCCCCGGGCCTCTGCTGAAAATGGAATCAATCGTAGTCAGACATTCTCAGTAAACAAAGATAAATAAATTATAACAGGATGTTTGCAGCATGCATCAAATATACATGGAACTCCTTTTTTTCTATTACCTCAGAATGTATATCTACCAGAAAGCTCCCCACCTCCCTCATTGCCAGAACTTAAATTCAACAGTCTGTCTCACACTGGAAACTTTCCTTTGGCAAGGTCCTAGTCTGTTTGGGGCTATCCCCTTATCTATTATTGGGACCTTGAAAGTGTGCAAACAGCCTGTGATGTCATGGTAGAGACACTGTATTTGAAATGTGATGTCTGTATTTTTTATTATTTTCTTAATTCAAACTGTAATATATTTGTAAGCTGTATTAAAGCATTGTAAAATCTGCAAAGAAAAAAAAAACTGCAGTGCGAAATTTAATGATTCTGATGTCTTAACATCAATAGGAGAACTATATTTGTTTTTTCATGTAATATAGAAAAACATGTTTAAAGCCTGTAATTCTTTTTTTTTTTAAAATTTAAATTTTATTGAATTTTCTTTTCATAACGCATACAAGTAAAAAATCATAACACACAGAAGTGTAGATTTACATGAGTGTTCATACAGAAGATAACATAAAACTCACATAAAAAAAAATTGAAACACAACCAGTCTTATCTAGAATATGTGCAAACTCATGTACAGATGAGCCACTTAAGAAAGTTTGAATTGTCTTGAAGGATTACATATAGCAGATGTAGCAAAGCTAGACAATAGTGATTGTGACATCATAACCATGTTTTAATCATTTTTTTCTTTTTTTTTCCCCCAGAACCACACACCAGGGGTAAAATATAAGGGGAAGGAAACAAACAGAATGTGAATAGCAATTTAAAATGTTTTTCCCAATAACCAAGAATGATAGAGATATCCCATATCAGAGCAAAAATAAATAGAAATAACTTTAACTATCTGACAAAAGTTCAAAAAGGGAATTCCAAAATTTCTGAAAGTAAATGAATTTCTTTGGACTTGTTATTAAAAGTTTTTGTGAAGTTATGTATGTGATCGCCATGTTCCTGAAGCCACTCCATGACATCTTGGTGCGATCTAGCTAGTGCTTGGTGATGTATAATTTGATTAAAGAACATAAAGTTATTAGGATGTGTGATTTAAATTTCGATAAGTTAACTGGAATATGTAGGAGTGCCGTCTCCCATGAGAGAGTTGATTTATGGTATCCCATTTTATCTAGTTTCACCTTGAGGGGAGCACCAAATAGAGTGGGAGTATCTACAGAACCATAAAATATGCATAATGTCCACTTGAGGGTACGAACAGCAGGGGCATGCAGTTGAGATATTCGGTTAAATTTGTTTAAGTGAACAGGCGTGAAATATAGATTATTATTGATCATGAATTGGGTGTAAATACATTTTTTAAAAGGGGAAAAAGATAAGGTAGAATTAATAGCCAATACTTTCTGCTCCTCTGATAAGCTAGAGCCTTGCTGGTTCCAATAATCTGCAAATAGCACCTTATCTTTGTGATGTATAGCACTAAAAAGCTTGTATGTTAGGGATAGCATGTTCTTGTTGGTTGATAAGACATTGAATATTTTAGACATCTGATTAATGTCCATTTCATTAATATTGTGGGCATAAGGCAGAGAAGCAAAAAATTCCCTTAGTTGACGTAAAATTATAATGTATTTTTTGGACAAGTTTAGTGTATCACATAATTTTGTGGGTGGTAAATCCCTAAACTTGTGAATATCCTAACAATTTTTATCTTGTACTGTATCAGTTGTATCTTGTGTACTACTATTATGCATGTATTTTGCATTCTGTGTATTACTATTATGTATTTTTATTCTCTGTGTTTACTTTGATTTTCTCTATTATTCTGGAGCTTTTCTCCCCAGGACTCCATTGAAAATGGGCTTTTCATGGCCCATTGCACTATCCTGGCAAACAAACTGCAAATAAATAAATAAATAAAATAAAATATCCAATATAGTAAAGTCCCTGATATGAGGGTAATTAGCTAAATTAATCATATTTCTATTCAACATAAGATTAGGGTTTAGATGAATAGGCTGTAATAAAAGGAATGCATTTTTCAAATTAACAGAGTTAACTAGTTATTGAAAAAATTTTATTTTTTCCTTTAGGATATGGTGCAATTTTTATTTCTTAAGTAATAATGGGTCCATAAAGGGAAGAGCTTTAGGGTTAAGGTTATTATCTAAAACATGATTAAACCACATATTAATCCAGGGGGGGGGGAACGCAGCTGGACAGCTAGATTGCGATTAGCCATTTTAATTAGTCTGTTATCATGTAGAATTCTTTAGTAAATATGTAGGTCTAGCATGCCAAGGGCCCCTTTATCTTTTGGAAATAAGTCTTTGATAAGATATTCTGACGGCCTTTGGGTACCAAATAAATTTCACAAGTGCCTTATGAATTTTTAATAAAAAAATATTGGGAATGGATGAAAGAGATGCATGTAAGAAGTATATAATCCTTGGGAGGAAATTTATCTTAATAATGGATGTTTTAGAAAGCATAGGGAGTTTCAGCTGTTGCCATCTGGACATATCTTGGGTTATAGTTGACTGTACTTTCGTTAAATTGAAATGCAGTATAGAAGGTGTAGCATGATCATACTTAATTCCTAGATATTTGAAGGAATATATTGTGTGAAATAGAGAGTCTATAAAAAAGTTTTCTTTATGAGCACAAGGGTTAATTGGGAAAATACAAGATTTATCTTGGTTGATCTTATAATCCGAAATATATGTATAAGTATTAAGGGTTGCGATTATCTTCTTAGTGTCTGATATGGGGTTTTCAGAATAGAGGTTCAAGTCATCAGCAAATGTAGCCAGACTTATACTGGTATGTAATATTTTGGGTATTGAATGGAAGGTTTTCTGGTGGAGAAGTAGAAATAATAGTTCTATATAAAGGTTGAAAAGAAACGGAGAGAGGGGCCAATGTTGATGAGTTTCATTAGAAATTTTTATTGGCAATAAATACTTCTTGTTAATATAAAGGCATGTGAAGGCACTATTATATAAGATTTTAATAGTATTAATAAAATTTATAGGAATGTCATATTGTCCTAGGACTACAAATAGAAATTTCCAGTTCACCCTGTCAAATGCTTTGCAAGCATCGAGGATCATGGCATATCTTGGGTTTTTATCTTTCTTAGTCATGTTGATCATGGTCTCTAATGTTAGCGTATTGTCCCATGTGTGTCTGTTGGGCATGAAGCCAGCTTGATCATTTGAAATAAGGGAGGGGATTACTTTTTTAAGCCTTTCAGCTAACATAGATGATAGGATTTTAATGTCTATATTCATTAAAGAGATTGGCCTGTAATTGTTGATGTTTGATTTGTCCAGATTATTTTTGGCGATTAGAATTGTCTTGGAGTGATTAATATAAAGGTCCGAGATCCTGTTACTAAGAATATAGTTAACTAGTTTTAGTAAAATGAGAGCTAATACGTCTTTAAATGATTTGTAAAAGTCTTCGGTATAGCCGTCAGGGCCTGGAGCTTTTCCTGATTTTAGGTTATCAATAGCCTTAATTATTTCTAGTTGGGTCAAAGGGGCTAATACATTTTGTTTCTGATCTTCATTTAATTTAGGAAAATAAATGGATTTAATAGAATTTTCAATCTCTGAAGAAGGGGTTTGATGATCATTACTAGAATATAAATTCGAGTATATCTGACGGAATAGTTTGATTATCTGGGAGTCTGATTTAAATAGTTTTCCTTGGTGACTAATGAGGGTTATTTTGGGAGAGTATTGTTTATTTTCAATCAGTCTAGCTAAAGCTTTAGAGGAGGCTTGAGTTCATTCAGAAAATTTAGCAACAAACCTTAATTCTTGCAGAGAGTAATTGTATTGATATAGGTTAACTAGTTCCTTTTGTTTACTAATCATAGCATTTTCCAGCTCTAAAGAATGTTTTTCTTGGAGTTTATCTAAGTCTCTAATTTCCGATAATAGACCATATTCCTTTTCTTTCTTTTTATTTTTAAAGAATGTAGATTTCTGAATGAATATGCCTCTAAGAACAGTTTTACAAGCCGCCCACTGAATGTCATAAGGGATACATGAGTTTCTGGGATCGTCTGCACACTCTCGTAAGGCAGAGAGAATTTCTTCTTTCACTACTTGGTTGAGTAAGATATTATTGTTAAGGGACCAGTTAAAACCATTACTATGTGAAGGTGAGGTTTGATTAAAATTTATCAATAATGTGATCTTAGAGTGATCCAAAAAGAATCTTGGCTCAACCATAAATTTTATTTGCCAGTTGATTAGTATTTCAGAAATTAAAAAAAAGTCTAATCTTGACCAAGAGGTATGGCATTTGGGAGGTTGGTATAATGGTTAAGGTTTTTACCTTACAGACATAAGGTGCAGGCTTTGATTCTCATGTGGGGTAATTGGCTAGGCTTGAAATGGTCCACAAGGGCAGGTAGCCTAGTACTAATCTATGAACCTATGAACTTATAAGTATGTCTAGTTATTGAAATTCTGAATGATTTCTCCAAAAGATATAGGGTCAATCAGATTGAAGTCTGAGATTAGATCCAATAAGGCAAGGGAATCTTGTATATTATAATTTTTGGCTTTGTTAGAACGGTCAATATTAGGATTAATTACAACATTCCAATCTCCCCCTATAACCAAATGGTGATTAATAAATTTTAATAACAGGTTATAAATAATGACGATAAATTGCTGTTGTCCTGAACAAGGACCATATATGTTTAAGAACAGAATAGAACTAGTGATTGGGGGGATTAAACACGTGTAGTAGCACCATCTACCTTCATTATCTGACCCTCTGTCTACTATAATAGGTTTAAATTAGTTTTTGATAATGATTGCCACCCCTCTGGAGTTAGAGCTGTTACCCACTGATATAATGTCTTTTATCTACTTTCTATTTATTTCTTTGGTCCAGTCATCATCAGTCATATGTGATTCTTGAATGAATGAGATGTCTGCTTCTGATTTTAATATGAGGTGCATTAAGGGATTTATTTTATTTTTGTCTTGGAGACCTCTAACATTCCAGGAAATTATTTTACAACTATTGCTCATTTTTATACTAAATTATGGATCTATAGAGGTTGGGTGACTGAAGGGTAAGAAAGGGGAAGTAGTTGTGTGGTTCATAGTTCAATGAAACAATGGGACTGAGTGTAAATTTAGTTGATAAAGCAGCACTAGTCTCTCTCAAACCTGACGCAGTGCCTACCCAACTAACTCCTTTATTTGGGAGAGAGAAAAATGAAAAACATAGAATTAGAATTAATATTAAGGGAGTTGAAAATTTCCCCAAAATACCACAAGAATATTTACACCATATATACAACTTTGAAACAATTCCAAATGTCGTCACTTAGTACCCTACTTAGCCTATCCACCCAGCTCATTCTTTAAAGTATGCTCCAGCACAGAAGAGGGTATCAATGAAGGTGTTGTGTCTAGGAATGGTTAAAAGATTTAACCTATGTATTGTAATCAATCTTAACTAATAGTGTGAAAAGTAGTTATCCAAGGAACACAGCATACATAGAATTAGCTGATTACCACCTTGTGTACAAAATAAAGTAGAAACTGTCTTAAGGCATTATCTATCCCATTCCTTTACAACAAAAGATTGTATCTTATTCACTATAACATATGAGAATGTAACTTCTTTAAACAGATATGTACATGTTAAAACACTTCAGATCACTGTGACTCTCTTTCAGAAGCTTAACTTTATCAACCTTAAAAAAGTATACAAGGAAAGATATTATTTGCTATGTGAAAGATCAAAGGAATAAATACAATGTAGTTGCGGAACAACCCTTTTGAGAATTACACAAGTGATGATTTATCCCCTTGTTGATTGACATAAAGACATCTTCTAAGTCAACTAAGACACAGTTTAAAAATAGAGTTACAATGTGGAGAAAAATCAATACTTGTTAAAAGAGCAAGCTAAACAACATATTAAAGCAATTAAGTCAAATATACTACCCGACTATAGCAGTACAGGTAAGAGAAGCTGAGACTGACTAAATAAAAAAAAAAAAAACATTTATAAAGTGCTGGTTTAACAAAAAACATTGGTGACATATAATTATCAGCACATCACTAAAATATCAGTACAACCCTTCAAGATAACATTGAGATCAAGGCTATGGCTGCCATCGAACAAGTATTGTGACTTAACTTAAAATCACAGGACCAGCAGGTCTATTTACACCAGGATGGTTTCTAAACCATTAATGAAAGTTACACTTGTCTAATAACAGTAAGAAAGGTGATATTCTGAACCTTAAAGCCTGTAATTCTCCTGTCCTAAAATGCAGTAATTGTGAGATAAAATGTGTCAGTGTCTCTGATTAATTATTGTCTGTACTTGCAGAAAGGCCACAAACTGATACAGTTAGAAAACTTTGAGTTATAAATGCAAAAACTTGGCTTTTAGGAATCTGTTAAAGTTTAAGGTTATAAAACATCCAGACAGCAGCAGCAATAAATCCTGTTAATCTTTCTCATGTGTTTACTATATGTGAGGAAACTCTAATGTAATTACACATACTTCTTGGTATACAAATAATAAATTAAAATATGTATGCTGAGCTGAACCAAGTGTAAAGTGACTTCTGCTAAGACCTTGCTGTAGACCATATCTATGTAAGATGTCATTTGGAAGCTGCATGTTTAATATTCTAGTAGCTTAGGTTCTGTATTCCAGAGCTAGATTTATTTAGGATGTTTATCTTGTCTAGATGTTTAAATATTCTGTCTTTACAATTGATTGTGTATTCCTTTTGTAAATGTATTTATATCTTCATAGTTGATTTGTATCAGCCTAATGTAATGTCTTTATTTTTGAAGTACATTTTTTTATTTATTCACTTTTACATTATTGTAGTTGGTGTTTATTTAAGTGCTACTTGTTTAGGGAGAGGATAATATTTAATAATGTAGGTTTTTAAGCTGCTTTTATCCACCTCTAAGCTAATTTTGCACACTACCATTTTGTATAAATTATTGTTGTTATTGGTGGTGCTGTGGTAGTGTTGTCGCCTCACAGTTAGACGTTGCCTGTTCGATTCTCAGTTAGAGCGTCTTCTGTGTGGTGACATGCGTGAATCGGCATTCCTTTGTTGAAGGTTGTGCGTTAGGCCTAGCAAGCCAGCACGTAAAAATCTACTGCCAATCATTAGCGGACCGGAGTTCCGCTGTGGCGACCCCTAACCGGTAAAAGCCTAAAGATGCAAACATTGTTGTTATTATTATTATTAGTAGTAGTAGTAGTAGTAGTAGTAGTAGTAGAAGTAGTAGTTGGGGTATTTCTCTTTGGCTTGTAATCAGGAGTAGTATGGTAGCAGGTGAGTCTGTAATCCAGTAATGGAGAATGGTGGCAATACTACTTTTCCAGGATGCAAGCTGTTGGGAACTGGAAAATTCTATCATCCTTATGTTGGGAATTGGAAAATTCTATCAACCTTCCCTGGGAATTGTGTGTGTGTGTGTGTGTGTGTGTGTGTGTGTGTGTGTGTGTGTGTGTGTGTGTGTGTGTGTGTGTGTGTATTTCAGAGACAGAGAGCATAATAATTGGTTTAGAATCTGGTTATTATGGGTAGAAGACACTGATGTTTACAGAGAAAATAGTAAACAAAGGGACCTGGGGTCCTAGGCTAAAGATGCAATGTGATAACTGTTCAGTTTGTGGTCCTAGTTTGGGTTTGAATGCTGGAAGCCCATATCCTGGACAGTAGTGCATATTCCTTGTTTCCTCCTGAAGCTACATTGTATTTTGTGAATTGGTACATGAATCAGATTTATGTGCATATTTTCTACATTAAGCTACTGATTGCCTGTGGTATGAATTGATAGATTATCCCTCTGGTAGCTATCAGACCTATTTGTGTGCAGTGGAGCATATGCAAGGAATGTACCCCCTGTACCTCCCATATCCAACATGATAACACCTTCTCAGAGCTTTTCATTGTGAAAATGGCACACACCCTTCCCAATCACTGTTGGTAAAAATTCAGGATTACTCCTCATAGCCTTGTCTATGTTGCATACATCTTTACTCTCTTATAATTGACATGTGAGACAAGGAAGCAAATCTGCTTGGTCCACTGTGACAAAACCTGTGCCTATTTTTTCACATATAAATCTTATAAATGACCTTGTACAATCTGTTCAAATTGGTATTGAGAATTAAATTTTTGCAATGGTATTCCAAGTGTCTGAAGTAGCTAAGAGGCATTGGAAACATGAACCAGAAAGCATTATAGAGAATGATAAAGTTTATGTCACATAGGATCACCCATTAGCAACAGTTTAAAAATAGATGTGCAAAATCAAGATAAAGTAGTCCATGAAGAAGGACAAAAGTAGTATTGATTACTGAAATTGCTACACCCAGTGATTAATGTGTTATGTACAGAGAAGCACAAAGTCACATAATACATGGATTTGCCAACAGAAACAAGATCAACTTGGAAGAAAGATACCCAAACAGTTCCAATATCAGTAGGTGCAACAGGACTAATAAAAAAATGTACAATCATCCATAAATATGCTAATAATACATTTAACCCTGTATGAATTGCAGAAGGAGACAATTTTGGGCACATTGTAGGTGCTGACAAGAGCACTCTTACAAAGACTGAAATAATGCTAATTTCAAAAAATCTAATCATACCCTGACTTGTGAATGAGGTCCATTCCTGTCATGGTATTAAATCCCTAAACCCTGGAGAAATTAAACCGGGAGGGTTGAAGGGTTAAATGATTGCAAGTTAGCTGACCCATCTAGCTAGCATCTGCTACCAAGGTAAGTCTTTGACTTTTTTTTAAGTAATATTATTAGATGACTATCCTTCTGTAGTGAATATTGAGAACTCACACTTCCCCTCACCATTCTTCTATTAGGATCGTTTGAGGGTAGATGTGTGGCACTATAGGTTGAAATTCCTTTTTGCCCACTGCAGACCAAAAGAGTGCATGTTCTCTAAAATTGCAAAGGTTGGACAGTCTCCTGAAATTAGTTAAGCTTTTAGCTCATATAGATAGGAAGAACATAGTTATAGTCCTGCTACACGAGATAAAATGAAACGCTCCAGACACAATGCAATTAAATATAATTTGAAGAGAGGGAATTGAATGTCACTGATGTGTATTCATGTGCAGATAAGTCCATTAGAACTCTCAGCATTGGTGCTGAAAAATCATGAGTGCACATTATTGAAAGAAAAGAAGGATGGAGATGGGAAATAGCTTATTACAGCACTTGATACTTTAGTGAACAGTATGGCAATAGTAAAGATCCAGACATCTAACTAAGCTTTATCTGAGTGTTCACAGACATTCCTTTGGTGGAGGATGGCAGGAATTTCTGATGATCAGCAGATAATGTGGGGGTTGATTTTAGAATTGTGCTGAATTCAGCTCTTGAACAAGTTAATGAACAGAGAAGAATGTTATATGTGTTTTCACAATCCCCCAGCAAAACAGTCTTGCCACACTTTTGTGCCTTTCAGTACACAGGCCCTCTCCTATGAGTGTATCACACACATCAATAAGATGTGCGACTGTTTCCACTTCTGTTTTACAGAACCTGCATTTGTCTGTTTCTGTAATGATTTCAATGAATTTTGCAAACCAACGTGTATGTAGTCCACTATCCTGGGCTGACTTTTATCTTTTGATTTTAATCCACCTCTCATTAATCAGTCCTGTATCAAATCTTGGCCAACGCGAGGTTGTTCGAGGTGATCCTTATATTTGCCACTTTATTTGTGATTTTTCCATTTGTTTTTTAAATGTTCAATTGCTGTTAATGCTTCTGCTAAACTAACCAATAGCATCATCTTAAACTTCTCATGTTTTAAAACTCTCACTGTGTGAGGTCAGCAGATGTGTATGTAGTACCATGTTTTCAGATCTATACATAGGTTCATAGGTAAGTACTAGGCTATCTGCCCAAGGGCATTTATAAGCCTAGCTAGAATGTGTTGGCTTTCGCCACCCCCTTAGATTAGTTCCCTGTGCCTCTGTCCAGCAGAGCCATCAGTTCTCTGTGCCACTGTCCAGCAAAGCCATTAGTTCCCTGTGCCACTGTCCAGCAGAGCCAGTGCAGTGATCCCCGGGGTAAATTTTCTGTTTCCCATCCACCCGTCAAGGTTTCTCTTGAAGAGTGTTAGTGAGGGGCTCTGCCTGATGTATATTGGAATCCTGTTCCAAAGCATGGGGAGTCTCTGGGATAGGACTCTATACCTCCAGCATGTCCTATTTATCGCTGTGGTGAGGTTTATATCTCTAGAGCGTGTGACTGTCTGGGATTTGTTTTTTTTTTAGGTGGAGCATGTCCATCAATTCTGGGTTGGACATGGCCTTGTATGTCAGGCAGAGATCACCTCTGAGTAAGCGGTATGCTACTGAGTACAGCTGGAGTTTCTTGAGTCGGGCTAGTCAATTGCTAGGAGGCTCATACCTCCTTCAGAGTGAAGAATATATAATCTTGCTATACAGCAATTTTTATATTTCATTTGATAAACATGAAGGTTTTTTCCTGTTTTTGTGTCCAATTGATACTTTACTTTTGGAGTCAATTACCCCAAAGCTTTAAGTTAGAACAGGAAGAGCAAATTGTTATATCGCTTGAACTTTATTCCTAAATGTCAGTTCAGTTTTCAGTATTAGTTTTAGTCTTGCTAAGTATTCCTTAATGAACTTTATTCTTATTGGCTCATATTTTATTGCCAGCCCTTTGTCTATTCCCAAGTATTTATACACACCTGCTCATGTTCCATTATGCCACATTCCTGTCTCAGGTTGGTATTTTCCTGATGCTGCAACCTTGCTGTTTAGCATGTTATTGTTGCACATTTATCAATACCAAATGGCATTCTTATATCATCTGAAGTTTTAACCATCTGTAGTCATGCTTTCAAATCCTCATCTGATGAATTATATAATTTTAAGTCATCCACAAAAAGTAGATAAGAAGTCTTTAAACATGGTTGGTGGATTTCTAGGCATCAAATTCAAACCATAGCCTAATCTTTTAAGTACTTAATGGGTTAAGGGCAATACAAAACAACAGTGGTGACAAAGAATCACCCTGGAATACACCCCTTTGAATGTTTTTATCTCTGGGATAATAATTTGCCATTTGTCATGGCTCAACTGCAAAGTGGTTTATACTGTTTCATGGTCACTGTACTGTAATTGATCATCATGGTCATCATCATCAACCCCCCCCCCCCCTTTTATATTTTCTACATGTGGTTGAGGTATTGTGTTAACTGTCACCATCTCTCTTGATTCAATGCCACACTCCTGCCTTTTTTGACACTCATGCCTGACTGTAGCAGATCTTCTTTCACACAATCCATCCACTCCTTTGCTGGATGTCCTCGTCTCCTCCTACCATCTTCCTGTCTGTCCTAAATCTACTTTACCAGATTGTCTTCTGCTTTCCTGCATGTGTCTGAATCACTGTAATCTATTCTCTTTGATCTTTTCTGCAATTGGAGCTACTTTGGCTTCTGCTCTTATGTAGTCATGTTTTCATCTGTCCCACAGTATGCATCCTACCACCCTTCTCAGGCACTTCATTTCCATCACTGCTAGCTTCCTCATCTGTCTGCCTTTACTGCCCAGGTTTCTATACCATACAGTAGTACTGGTCCCACCACTGTCTTGTACACCTTACTTTTCAGCTTCCTTGGCATTCTTCTGTCACAGACTACACCTGAGATTATATGCCAGTTGACTGTAGCCCCTCTGATTCTAGCTTTGATCTCTTCATTCAGACTTCCCTTCTCCTCAACCAACCCTGCCATATACTTGAAGCTATTCACCTGTTCCACTATCTTCCCTTCTATCTCAGTTCTCAGCTTCTTTTGATTTCCCTGATTTGCTGCCATTACCACTGTCTTACATGTGCTTAGTTTCATCCCATGTGTCTTCAGTTTTGCATTCCATTCCCCTGTCCTTTGCTGAAGTTCTTGCTCAGAGTCTGCTTGTAATGCCATGTTGTCTGAATCTGTTGTTGATCTATCCCCTCCGACCTGTTTGCTAATGTAGGCCATCACCAGTATGAACAGCAGTGGGCTTACAGCTAAACCCTGGTGCACATCCATTCCTACTGGAAACCCCTCTGTGAGACCGAACACTGTTTGTACTTGAGTCATTGGGTCCTCATACATGGCCTAAACTAATTCTACCAATGTTTCTGGGACTTTGAACCACTGCAGTACTCCCCAAATCGGCTTTCTTGTGACCTTGCCATAATATTTCTCCAAGTCTAGGAATGTCCATATGGACTCTTTCCTCATCTCTAGCTTCTTCTCTACTCTCTGTCTCACTGCAAACATTAGGTCAGTTGTGCTGCATCCTGATCTGAATCCAAGCTGACAGGAGTTTGATGCCTCTGTACTGCCCACAGTTGTGGATGTCCCCTTGTTCCTGTATGCTGGCATAAGTATACTTATTCTCCAGTCATCTGGAATACACCTTTCTTTCCACACTGCTATGAGTACTCTCAAGAGCCATTTCTCCCCTATCTCACTCAGCATCTTTGTCATATCTGCTGTGACCTCATCTGAGCCTGTTGCTTTTCCTGAGTTCATTTTCCTTAGTGCTATTCTTACTTCTTCTAGGCTGGGCTCCTCTTTTTCTCTCATTGTAGGCTGTTTCTAGGGTAGTACAGCTTCAGTGGGATTTTCTTCATTCAGCAGCTGCTCGAAGTACTCCTTCCATCTGCCTTTGATGTCCTGTGAACTGGTGAACAGCTTGTTGCTGGCATCATTTAAAAAGGGTGTCTGACTATCACCTTTATCTTTCTTTCTGTGCCTTGCAACCTGATATAGTTTCTTTGTGCCACCTACTGAGTCACTCTCCAGAAGCTGGTAGAGTGCCTCCAATGCCCTGTTCTATGCTATTGCATCTCCTTTCCTTGCTTCTTTGCTAGCCAACCAATATTTCATCCTAGGCTGGTTGGTCTTTTCTATCTCCCACTTTTTCCTGCACCCCTTTCTTTTGATGACTTCCTGACTTCTACCTTCCACCACCAGCTTTCCTTATGTACTTATTTCCGTACCTGGCTTGGCCACATATCGGTTCTGTAGTCTTTACACATGTTTTGAGGTGCTGCCATTCTTCTTCACCTTCACCTATTTCCTCCTCTTTTTGGGGTGCTAAAGCCCGGAGCAATTCCTTAAACTGTTGTACTTTCTCTCCAGTCAACTTCCAGGTCTTTAGCCTGGTCTCTTGACCACAGAGTCTCCTCTGACCACTACATGCAGCTGATTGTGGCAACCAATGGTTTATGCTGTGGGCCGACTGTTTCACTGGGGATGACTTTGCAATCATTGATTTTACCCCAGTGCTCTTTCCTTACTAGGAGGAAGTCTACCTGAGTTGCATGTTGACCACTCTTGGACATAATCTTGTGACTCTCTCTCTCTTTCTGAACCATGTGTAGGCTACTATCACTCCATTTGCCAGACAGAAGTCTAGAATGGCCTCTTCTTCTTTATTCCTGTTGCCCCACACATGTGGACCCAGGCAGTCCTAATTTCTTCTGTCTGTTCTGATATGTGCATTCAAGTCACCCATTATCAACACCAATTTATGTTGTCCTGCTTTATCTAGTAGGTTCTGCAACTGTTGTCTCAATGCACTCTTTTCCTCACTATCCCAACCCTGCTGTGGGACATAGGCTGAGATTATGAATACTACCCTATCATTACACTGATTGCCATGAGTCTGTCAGTAATTCTGATAATATCCCTCATTGCCTTTTGAAGCCTCTCTGTCTCACCACAATTCCCACACCATTTCTTGCCTGTCTTGCTCCTGAGTAGTAGACTCTGGATCCCAAGCAAAGTGGCTTTGCTGCACTGCCCTTCCATTTTATTTCTTGGTTACATAGGATGTCCAGCCTCCGTATCATCATGTCATCCACTTCCAAGTTGCATCCTGTCAGTGAATCTACATTAAGTGTAGCAATTCTCAGTTCATGTTTTGCAGGTTGATTGGTTTTACATCCAGCTTTCACTCAACAGAGCAAGCCTAGGTAGCCCCAGCTGGACACTGGCCAGCCAGTAGCTTATTAACTCAGGGTTGCTGGGCTTTATGGCAGGCACACACTGGCCATTAGGGGCACATACACCCCTCCCACCATTAGCATGGGTCCCTGGTGTAGGTTGGAGTAGAGGGGGTCCTAAACCCTCTTATCATCAGTAACTACCCATGCCAATTTTGATGACATTAGTCAACATAACTGAATCACCTGGAGCCATATTTTGCACCATTGAGTGACTAGCTCTGCCATAGCACGCAGTCTGTGATCCGTGTTCTACTATCTTGAGGATACTCCTCACAACAGTAGATGCCCAAAGTGGTTGGTCTGTACAACTCTTCCCCTATAGGACACCATGTAGAGTCTGTGCTGCTCACCACAGCTCCATTCATTGGTGAGGTTGAGATGGAATCTCTCAGCATATTTTCCAGAGGTGGGAGGAACCCCAGAGAGAGATACAGGGAGAACATGCAAACACCAAACAGGCATTGGCCGGAGGTCAGGATCAAATTTTATGCCTTGTGTATGGGAGACGAAGGCCTTAACCTTTTTGCCAACTGGTTAATGCAGTATATATATCATACATCTGTAAGAATTTCTTTATCCATGAATTTGGGATGCTTCAAATGCTTTTTTGTAACCTTTCCATGCCATATGTAGATGCTCCCCCTTTTTACAACTATGGTATATTTTTATTTAGTAATAAATTATCCTTTGTCTTAATTACTTTCTTTTATTGTTCTATTTACTGTAATTGAATATTTGTTGTAAAAGACTATAAACTCTGTCTGCATCAAATACAGTATATAATTTGTATATTGTTGAAATACAAATTATTGATCTACTGTTCTTTAGATAGCTTGCAGGTTCAGTCTTCAAGAGGAGAATTATTTTTCCTGTTTTTAGCCAGGTTGGTGTTCACGATGTGTATATTAAGTGATTCTTGCACAGGGCTAAATCTTTGTGTAAAGATGTTAATCCATCAAGCAAAAGCTGGATATTGTGTCTGGGCCCAGAGTTTTCAATTTAAGAGCTTTTCTTAATTTTGATTCAATTTCTATAGCAGCTACTTCATCCAATTTTATTTCCTGTACATGACCCAAAATGTTAGAAGATTGGTAAAACAGATGAACACACTAATCACAACTATTAAGATAAATTTAAGATAAATCTGTGTGATATAACAGAAATAAACATGATATCTTACTAGGCAGCTAAACTAATTCTTCTGTCCATTCGGCATCTTTGTTCTGCTCAATAGTGTCTTCATAAATACTTCTCCAAAATGTACCTACTTATTTTTTTGGTGGTGTTTATATTCTGTTTGCTTTATTTCCCAATTCTCTATAAAATCATTTTGGGTCATTAATGAATTGTGTATTTTTTATTTTACTTTATATTTATCTGCCTAACTTCTAAGTTTTTCTGTTTGTATGATATTTTTAGTTTATTATAAGCCATGGTGGTGCAGCAGTAGCGTTGTTGCCTCACAACAAGAGGTTCTCCCGTTCAATTCTCAGCCGGAGCGCCTTCTGTGTGGAGTCTGCATGTCCTCCCTGCGTTTGAGTGGTGTTCAAAAGACATGCGTAGAATGGGAGTGCCTTCGCTGAAGGTTGGGCATCGAGCTGGCACCTCGGCACCCATAAAAAATCTACTGCCAGTCATTAACGGACCGGAGTTCCGCTGTGGTGACCCCTAACCGGGAAAAGCTGAAAGAAGAACATAGGAAATAGTATATAAGTCCTGGTCTGTTTTGATACTGGGCATTGCTTTTATCATGTCTGTCTTTCTAAATATTTTTGATGAACTGTTCCCTTTTCTATATCCTTCTAACAGTGATATTTTTTTTAATCTGAATTGCTTTATTTTTTATCTATTTGAGGATTCCATGGTGACATTCTAATTTTTCACTTCCCTTCCTTTTTTACATTACATGTTTGTGGCAACACTTTATCTGTCATTAGTTTTGCTGCACATTAATATATCATGTATCTTTCTGTTATATCACACAGATTTATCTTAAATTTATCTTAATAGTTATGATTACTGTGTTCATCTAACATTTTGGGTCTTGTTTACTTTCTGTGATCCATTTCTTTCATTTATCTTAGTATGTCTATCCATCACTATTAAATCAAGCAGGTATTCCTTTAGATAATTTCTTCTGAACTGAGAGCATCTTCTTTTCTCTCTGCTTACTTTGAGTATTCTACAGAAAGTTCAAGAACATCATCTTGTGACATATACTGTTGAGATGTATCCTGCTTCTTCTGGTACTTTTCCATGTGGGGATGCATTTGCCCATTACGCCATTTTAATTTGTCTGTTATTCCATTATGTGGAATAGTACAGAATGCCTTAGCAATGTTTCATTTGTGTATTGTGGTATATTCTACTCTTCATTATTTATTTTACTTCTTAGAAATGTTCTTTTCTCTGAGATTCCACTGATAATGTTGCTATGCAGCTTGGACCTTCACAGTTAAGAAATGTAAATAAATAATAAACAAGCCTCATGATGGTAAACGTACTGACATTAACAGCGAGGGCATTACTGCTGCATCAGTTATTTAATTTTATTAGAACATTTTGGAGAACTTTAGCATCATGTATTGAAGTAATTATCTTACCTAGTTTGCAGTCATCGGTATATTTGGTTGTCTAGAGCCCATTCCTCATTTTTGTATTTCAGAAGAATAATTAAAAAAGTGTCCACAGTGAAGAGTCATTGAAGAGTCTTGTGAGAACCCACTGGCAAATACATTAAGATAGATAGGTAACTCCTCCCCCTGACTTATCAAATTTTGCTTAACCAGTATTTCTTTCATTAAATTGTGCATGAATTGACATTTAATGCTTTTAATTTGTTTGTTGTTCCATTATGTGGAATAGTAGTTTATGCCTTAGCAAGGTTGCATTTATTTATCTTTCCTTTGATGTGTATCACTAGATCACTGTTAGAGTAGCCTAAGATATATAGGACCTCTCCTGCCAAGGATTGGGCATCTGCCCTGTATTCAAAAGTTTGGATACCATCCATGTGTACTGTGCTGGTATAAATGCAGATGTATGGGTAACAAAATTCAGACTTTCTTGCTGTTGAAGATATCAGTCAGACTTATTCTTCACTGCATCTTCAGTGGTACAGTGGTTAGCGTCTTCGATTTTATGAGCAGATAAATACCCCATTGGAAACTTTCCTTTCTTATTTCTGAGAAAATTGTTCATCTTTTTGTTTATGCTTAAGAAGAAGGGAAAGTGTTTGTGTGGATGGCAGACTCTTTATAGAAATTCCTACAGAATCAGTGGCTGCAAGCGCTCCATGTACACCAAATATAAACAAAAAAGTGGAAAGAGAACGCCTGTGTCCACTATCCGAAACTCACCAAAATGAATTGCCGTCTTCCTCTGCAATACCAATCAAATGAACAGGCAGCAACTGCCAAATATTAACAAAATGGTCCAGGGATAAAGACCAAAAATAACTGGAACGCCTCCAAGGTGATCCGAAAGAATCCAACAATGACAACAGTTTGGCGCCAAAAACGCCTCTAACTGCTAAACGCTCCTGCCGCAAACTGTGGAATAAAGAATCCAGTAGTATCCAACAGATAATATCCACAGACCCAAGGTAAAAGCAAGTTCCGTTTATTAGAAATGAATGTAGGTTAAGCATTTTCACTCACACAAAGTGAACTTCATCAGAACAACTCAAACACTAATTCCAACTAGTGTAATCCAAAAAATCCACACCCAGCCACCGGAACACAGAACCAGCGTAAAAACAACAAGTAACACACCAAATTGCATAAAGTCCTGGTATCTGTGTGGCACAAAGTCCAAGTATCAACCAGCTGTATCAAATGCGTTGGAAAGTTCAATAACTCTGTTCAGAGATGTAAAATAATTCTTTTATTCACGAAAAGTAAGCGCTTTCGCCCGGAGGCTTCTTCAGACTTATACATAATGCATTTCCTTTCTGACATTTAAATAGCCCTCCATTTAATTTCATTGGTTAATTACATAGCTTAGATTTATCACAACAAAATGGAATTAATACAATAGGAATACTATGCAATACTAAGCAAAGCGCAACTGTTGTAGGATCTAACAAAAATAAAACATTAAAACATATATACTATATGCTTCTGTCTAAAAAATATATATACGCATATGTATATGTGTGTGCATAAATATAAAAAAATAACAAATATATGAATATATTAAAAATATAACAAAACTGTATGAATGGATGTTTACTAAAAACCTAGCTAAATATCTGTATATTGTTCTACAAATAAGACACACAAATATAAAAAACCTCATACACCCTATTGTGCATTGGCATCTACAAAAACCTAAACTATGTCTTCCTTTTAAGCTTCCTATTTCTTAAAATGGGCTTAATTTGTATTTTGTCATTCAATCCGGGTGTGTGATCAGCTTTACATCTTATGATCCATTTTAGTTCACGTTCTAGGGTGAAGTTGATGATGTCACCCCCCCCTCGGATTAGCATATATTTTATGTATAACACTAAACAGAAAGGTATGTGTGGAACCCAGATCTTTATGATGTTTGGCTAGTGCATTAAAATCAGAACCTAGCCTGATATGGTAGATGTGTTCTCTTATGCGTTCCTTCAAGGATCTGTTAGTTTTTCCAATGTAGAATGCAGGACATGCCTCACACCTGGCTAGATACACAACATTCCTGCTACTACAATTTGTATTGGTATTGAAATTAAAAACTTGTCTTGTAGTTGGATGTATAAAAGTAGTAGCTTCATCTATATACATACATTGGTTACACTTTCCACATGGTGAGGTATTCGAACTGTCTCTAATCATATCTTTCCCTCCCATAATACTCTTAGGTTTGCATAATATTCTCTTAAGATTCGGTTTGTTTTTATAGTACACCCGAGGTTTGGGGCCCACAACCTGCTTGATGTCATTATCCAACAACAAAATATCCCAATTCTTAGCCATAAGCTCTCTTAAATGTAAGGCATCTTTTGTAAAAAACATAGGGGCCCTAATTTCACGCGTGATTGATGTATTATTTATATCAGAGAGAGTAGATAATTCAGAAAAATATGGCTTCGCTATATTACTTCTTAATTCATTAACTTCTGAAACTCTCTGTTCAGTTAATTCCTTATTATAGCCTCTCTCTATCAACTTAGCTCTTAAGCCATCCAACTCATTCATATATCCTTCATTAGTTGGATTAAGCCTGGAGGCTCTTACAATCTGTCCTTTCACCACATTGTCAAATACAAAACTAGGGTGCATACTATTCCTATGAAGGAGTGTATTTCTATAACATAATTTTCTATGGACAGAAGTATTAAGCATCCCATTACTAAGTCTATTTATGCCTACATCTAGGAAAGAAATTTCATCTCTTGAAAAATTCAAAGTGAACTTTAGAAATGTCGTAGAATTATTCATTAACTCAACAAATTCCAACAAAGAACTGACATCACCGAGCCAAACCAAAAAGAGGTCGTCCACAAACCTTCGGTATATACCTACATATCTCAAGAACAAACCCATCTTATATAGGAAACTTTCTTCCCACCAAGCCATAACTAGGTTGGCGTAGCTATTGGCACAAGAAGTGCCCATAGCCACGCCATCCCTTTGTAGGAAGATATCATTGTTAAACATAAAAACATTATTCATCAGGATAGTCTCTAGGAAGAGAGATATCAATTCAATTTTCTCAGATGAGTAGTCTGAGTGACTTCTTAAATAGTCCTGTACATACTCAATACCTAAATCATTAGGAATTACAGTGAACAAGCTGACCACATCTAAAGTGACTAAAATGTACGATAGACTGTCATCCTGCCTACTCATATATGAGTATAAATCAAGCAAGAATTGTTTGCTGTCCCTCAATATGTTACTATTTGCGTCAACCAAAGGTCTTAAATGGTATTCTGTAAAAATAGAAATTGGTTCGGTAATCCATCCTTGGCCTGCCACTATTGGTCTCATCGGTGGTCTGATTTGTGACTTATGGACCTTCGGTAAGCCTTGGATAATAGGTATAAGTGGATTCTTGACCTTTAAATAATCATACAATTCCTTTGTGATAAGGGATGACATAAGTAGATCATCTAACATATAAAATGTCTGAAACACCTTGTCTGATACTGTGGTCATGTCTATTCTAACATAGTAGTTCATATCACTCAAAAGTTCTAACATAATAGAAGTATATTCATCTGTATCCATAAGGACAATGGGGCCGCCCTTATCGGCTGGCCTAATAACCAAGGTCTGGTCATTCCCAAGATCTTTCAGGGCTTGTCTCTGTGCATAATTCAGGTTATTTCTATATCTCATTCCTTTACTTATTTCAAAATAATCATATATATCACTTTCCAATTTTCTAGAGAAAACTTCCACTATCGGATGTAATTGTGGAATGAATGTACTATTTGTACGAAAACAAGGACCATTCATCATACCATTAGAGCCACCAAAATCTAATTTAAGTTGAATGCTCTTAACAAACATTTTAGCATCTATAATCGAATCAACAACATTACTTCTTTTCGTAGGAATATAGCTAAGTCCTTTATTTAAAACTTGTATTTCATGAACAGTTAGATTCTTACTGGACAAATTAACTATCAATGATTTGTCTTCCCCCACATCTTTTTCAAGGTGGGGCCGTGGTATTCCTCGTATGATACTTTCCTTTTTTGCCTGCCCCTGCTTGCTGAGCGCCTCCTCCCCAAAAACTGATCTTGTGCTATGGGGAAAGGGGTATGCACTGCCCTGCCCACCGTGGACTGTGTGGGCACTGGCACATTACTAAAACCTGATTTAGGTCTGACTACAGTTTCTGTATTCACAGACACAGTGTTAGTAATATCATTCATATCTGCAACTTCAACTAAACTCGTATCTACTTCTAGATTGCCTGATGAACTTCTATTGTTGTTAGTAGCATTGTTAATAGCATTCTCAATGGAAAGAGGTTCATTAATTGCTACTGAACTAGTACTATTCATTGATAAATCATTTGAAACACTCACAGAGTCAACACGAGCAGCATCATGCATAACATTAACATTATTAACAGAAGTATTTACATTCACGGCAGCCATATTTGAACTGCTTTGTGATACATTATTAGCATTCTGATTAACATTCTGATTACTTATGCGTTGTCTGGGCCAGGTGAAACATGAGAATTTTTAAAGTCCCTTGTGTCCCTTAATATTTTGTTCTTCTTCTCATCTAACATGCGTCTCTCTATCACTGAGACATTGTCAATAATTTTCTCAATTTTACTGTCCGTGTTGTCACCCGGAAACTTTAATTTAATATTATCAAACAGTTTATTTACTTTAAGTCTAAGTTCTTCTTCTTCTGGTAAATTAAAGTCAATGAGTAACCTCATGTAGTTAAAATTAAGCTCAATATTGAGCTGTTGCCACTTATAGAGTAAGTCAGGGAGTCTATTACCTGACGTAGGCATCTTCAGGACCCGTAATCCACGGGGTATAATCCTTTTCGCTAAACATGCCTCAAAGTAATGTCTCTGTAACTGCAATTTTTTTAGCCTCAAAAGATCATTTTCCAGTGTGTCCAGGACGCATGTTAGATCAGAAGAAGAACAAAATATTAAGGGACACAAGGGACTTTAAAAATTCTCATGTTTTCACCTGGCCCAGACAACGCATAAGTAATCAGAATGTTAATCAGAATGTTAATAATGTATCACAAAGCAGTTCAAATATGGCTGCCGTGAATGTAAATACTTCTGTTAATAATGTTAATGTTATGCATGATGCTGCTCGTGTTGACTCTGTGAGTGTTTCAAATGATTTATCAATGAATAGTACTAGTTCAGTAGCAATTAATGAACCTCTTTCCATTGAGAATGTTATTAACAATGCTACTAACAACAATAGAAGTTCATCAGGCAATCTAGAAGTAGATACGAGTTTAGTTGAAGTTGCAGATATGAACGGTATTACTAACACTGTGTCTGTGAATACAGAAACTGTAGTCAGACCTAAATCAGGTTTTAGTAATGTGCCAGTGCCCACACAGTCCACGGTGGGAAGGGCAGTGCATACCCCTTTCCCCATAGCACAAGATCAGTTTTTGGGGAGGAGGCGCTCAGCAAGCAGAGGCAGGCAAAAAAGGAAAGTATCATACGAGGAATACCACGGCCCCACCTTGAAAAAGATGTGGGGGAAGACAAATCATTGATAGTTAATTTGTCCAGTAAGAATCTAACTGTTCATGAAATACAAGTTTTAAATAAAGGACTTAGCTATATTCCTACGAAAAGAAGTAATGTTGTTGATTCGATTATAGATGCTAAAATGTTTGTTAGGAGCATTCAACTTAAATTAGATTTTGGTGGCTCTAATGGTATGATGAATGGTCCTTGTTTTCGTACAAATAGTACATTCATTCCACAATTACATCCGATAGTGGAAGTTTTTTCTAGAAAATTGGAAAGTGATATATATGATTATTTTGAAATAAGTAAAGGAATGAGATATAGAAATAACCTGAATTATGCACAGAGACAAGCCCTGAAAGATCTTAGGAATGACCAGACCTTGGTTATTAGGCCAGCCGATAAGGGCGGCCCCATTGTCCTTATGGATACAGATGAATATACTTCTATTATGTTAGAACTTTTGAGTGATACGAACTACTATGTTAGAATAGATATGACCACAGTATCAGACACGGTGTTTCAGACATTTTATATGTTAGATGATCTACTTATGTCATCCCTTATCACGAAGGAATTGTATGATTATTTAAAGGTCAAGAATCCACTTATACCTATTATCCAAGGCTTACCGAAGGTCCATAAGTCACAAATCAGACCACCGATGAGACCAATAGTGGCAGG
Organism: Protopterus annectens; assembly: GCF_019279795.1. Classification (NCBI taxonomy): domain Eukaryota; kingdom Metazoa; phylum Chordata; order Ceratodontiformes; family Protopteridae; genus Protopterus; species Protopterus annectens. The sequence continues at coordinate 429,318,913 of NC_056729.1, read as the reverse complement.
CCAAGGATGGATTACCGAACCAATTTCTATTTTTACAGAATACCATTTAAGACCTTTGGTTGACGCAAATAGTAACATATTGAGGGACAGCAAACAATTCTTGCTTGATTTATACTCATATATGAGTAGGCAGGATGACAGTCTATCGTACATTTTAGTCACTTTAGATGTGGTCAGCTTGTTCACTGTAATTCCTAATGAGTTAGGTATTGAGTATGTACAGGACTATTTAGGAAGTCACTCAGACTTCTCATCTGAGAAAATTGAATTGATATCTCTCTTCCTAGAGACTATCCTGATGAATAATGTTTTTATGTTTAACAATGATATCTTCCTACAAAGGGATGGCGTGGCTATGGGCACTTCTTGTGCCAATAGCTACGCCAACCTAGTTATGGCTTGGTGGGAAGAAAGTTTCCTATATAAGATGGGTTTGTTCTTGAGATATGTAGGTATATACCGAAGGTTTGTGGACGACCTCTTTTTGGTTTGGCTCGGTGATGTCAGTTCTTTGTTGGAATTTGTTGAGTTAATGAATAATTCTACGACATTTCTAAAGTTCACTTTGAATTTTTCAAGAGATGAAATTTCTTTGCTAGATGTAGGCATAAATAGACTTAGTAATGGGATGCTTAATACTTCTGTCCATAGAAAATTATGTTATAGAAATACACTCCTTCATAGGAATAGTATGCACCCTAGTTTTGTATTTGACAATGTGGTGAAAGGACAGATTGTAAGAGCCTCCAGGCTTAATCCAACTAATGAAGGATATATGAATGAGTTGGATGGCTTAAGAGCTAAGTTGATAGAGAGAGGCTATAATAAGGAATTAATTGAACAGAGAGTTTCAGAAGTTAATGAATTAAGAAGTAATATAGCGAAGCCATATTTTTCTGAATTATCTACTCTCTGATATAAATAATACATCAATCACGCGTGAAATTAGGGCCCCTATGTTTTTTACAAAAGATGCCTTACATTTAAGAGAGCTTATGGCTAAGAATTGGGATATTTTGTTGTTGGATAATGACATCAAGCAGGTTGTGGGCCCCAAACCTCGGGTGTACTATAAAAACAAACCGAATCTTAAGAGAATATTATGCAAACCTAAGAGTATTATGGGAGGGAAAGATATGACTAGAGACAGTTCGAATACCTCACCATGTGGAAAATGTAACCAATGTATGTATATAGATGAATCTACTACTTTTATACATCCAACTACAAGACAAGTTTTTAATTTCAATACCAATACAAAATGTAGTAGCAGGAATGTTGTGTATCTAGCCAGGTGTGAGGCATGTCCTGCATTCTACATTGGAAAAACTAACAGATCCTTGAAGGAACGCATAAGAGAACACATCTACCATATCAGGCTAGGTTCTGATTTTAATGCACTAGCCAAACATCATAAAGATCTGGGTTCCACACATACCTTTAGGTTTAGTGTCATACATAAAATATATGCTAATCCGAGGGGGGGTGACATCATCAACTTCACCCTAGAATGTGAACTAAAATGGATCATAAGATGTAAAGCTGATCACACACCCGGATTGAATGACAAAATACAAATTAAGCCCATTTTAAGAAATAGGAAGCTTAAAAGGAAGACATAGTTTAGGTTTTTGTAGATGCCAATGCACAATAGGGTGTATGAGGTTTTTTATATTTGTGTGTCTTATTTGTAGAACAATATACAGATATTTAGCTAGGTTTTTAGTAAACATCCATTCATACAGTTTTGTTATATTTTTAATATATTCATATATTTGTTATTTTTTTTTATATTTATGCACACACATATACATATGTGTATATATATTTTTTAGACAGAAGCATATAGTATATATGTTTTTAATGTTTTATTTTTGTTAGATCCTACAACAGTTGCGCTTTGCTTAGTATTGCATAGTATTCCTATTGTATTAATTCCATTTTGTTGTGATAAATCTAAGCTATGTAATTAACCAATGAAATTAAATGGAGGGCTATTTAAATGTCAGAAAGGAAATGCATTATGTATAAGTCTGAAGAAGCCTCCGGGCGAAAGCGCTTACTTTTCGTGAATAAAAGAATTATTTTACATCTCTGAACAGAGTTATTGAACTTTCCAACGCATTTGATACAGCTGGTTGATACTTGGACTTTGTGCCACACAGATACCAGGACTTTTTGCAATTTGGTGTGTTACTTGTTGTTTTTACGCTGGTTCTGTGTTCCGGTGGCTGGGTGTGGATTTTTTGGATTACACTTTACGGTTTTTGTTTAACACACCGGCCTAAGGGAATGGCGGAGAGTCCTGACACAAATACTATCATAGAACTTCCTTACAAGCCTGTGACTTTAAGGTACGAACGTTTTCATGTTTGCGTGACTGGTAGAGACAACCTACTTTTGGATTATGAACCGAACGTTGAATCGAATGATGGCGTTTCGAATAGTGAAAATGTGCTGAAGTTATCTGAAGACCTGGACACACTGGAAAATGATCTTTTGAGGCTAAAAAAATTGCGGTTACAGAGACATTACTTTGAGGCATGTTTAGCGAAAAGGATTATACCCCGTGGATTACGGGTTCTGAAGATGCCTACGTCAGGTAATAGACTCCCTGACTTAATCTATAAGTGGCAACAGCTCAGTATTGAGCTTAGTTTTAACTACATGAGGTTACTCATTGACTTTAATTTACCAGAAGAAGAAGAACTTAGAATTAAAGTAAACAAACTGTTTGATAATATTAAATTAAAGTTTCCTGGTGACAACACGGACAGTAAAATTGAGAAAATTATTGATAATGTCTCAGTGATAGAGAGACGCATGTTAGATCAGAAGAAGAACAAAATATTGAGGGACACAAGGGACTTTAAAAATTCTCATGTTTTCACCTGGCCCAGACAACGCATAAGTAATCAGAATGTTAATCAGAATGTTAATAATGTATCACAAAGCAGTTCAAATATGGCTGCCGTGAATGTAAATACTTCTGTTAATAATGTTAATGTTATGCATGATGCTGCTCGTGTTGACTCTGTGAGTGTTTCAAATGATTTATCAACGAATAGTACTAGTTCAGTAGCAATTAATGAACCTCTTTCCATTGAGAATGCTATTAACAATGCTACTAACAACAATAGAAGTTCATCAGGCAATCTAGAAGTAGATACGAGTTAGTTGAAGTTGCAGATATGAACGGTATTACTAACACTGTGTCTGTGAATACAGAAACTGTAGTCAGACCTAAATCAGGTTTTAGTAATGTGCCAGTGCCCACACAGTCCACGGTGGGCAGGGCAGTGCATACCCCTTTCCCCATAGCACAAGATCAGTTTTTGGGGAGGAGGCGCTCAGCAAGCAGGGGCAGGCAAAAAAGGAAAGTATCATACGAGGAATACCACGGCCCCACCTTGAAAAAGATGTGGGGGAAGACAAATCATTGATAGTTAATTTGTCCAGTAAGAATCTAACTGTTCATGAAATACAAGTTTTAAATAAAGGACTTAGCTATATTCCTACGAAAAGAAGTAATGTTGTTGATTCGATTATAGATGCTAAAATGTTTGTTAGGAGCATTCAACTTAAATTAGATTTTGGTGGCTCTAATGGTATGATGAATGGTCCTTGTTTTCGTACAAATAGTACATTCATTCCACAATTACATCCGATAGTGGAAGTTTTCTCTAGAAAATTGGAAAGTGATATATATGATTATTTTGAAATAAGTAAAGGAATGAGATATAGAAATAACCTGAATTATGCACAGAGACAAGCCCTGAAAGATCTTAGGAATGACCAGACCTTGGTTATTAGGCCAGCCGATAAGGGCGGCCCCATTGTCCTTATGGATACAGATGAATATACTTCTATTATGTTAGAACTTTTGAGTGATACGAACTACTATGTTAGAATAGATATGACCACAGTATCAGACAAGGTGTTTCAGACATTTTATATGTTAGATGATCTACTTATGTCATCCCTTATCACAAAGGAATTGTATGATTATTTAAAGGTCAAGAATCCACTTATACCTATTATCCAAGGCTTACCGAAGGTCCATAAGTCACAAATCAGACCACCGATGAGACCAATAGTGGCAGGCCAAGAATGGATTACCGAACCAATTTCTATTTTTACAGAATACCATTTAAGACCTTTGGTTGACGCAAATAGTAACATATTGAGGGACAGCAAACAATTCTTGCTTGATTTATACTCATATATGAGTAGGCCGGATGACAGTCTATTGTACATTTTAGTCACTTTAGATGTGGTCAGCTTGTTCACTGTAATTCCTAATGATTTAGGTATTGAGTATGTACAGGACTATTTAAGAAGTCACTCAGACTTCTCATCTGAGAAAATTGAATTGATATCTCTCTTCCTAGAGACTATCCTGATGAATAATGTTTTTATGTTTAACAATGATATCTTCCTACAAAGGGATGGCGTGGCTATGGGCACTTCTTGTGCCAATAGCTACGCCAACCTAGTTATGGCTTGGTGGGAAGAAAGTTTCCTATATAAGATGGGTTTGTTCTTGAGATATGTAGGTATATACCGAAGGTTTGTGGACGACCTCTTTTTGGTTTGGCTCGGTGATGTCAGTTCTTTGTTGGAATTTGTTGAGTTAATGAATAATTCTACGACATTTCTAAAGTTCACTTTGAATTTTTCAAGAGATGAAATTTCTTTCCTAGATGTAGGCATAAATAGACTTAGTAATGGGATGCTTAATACTTCTGTCCATAGATAATTATGTTATAGAAATACACTCCTTCATAGGAATAGTATGCACCCTAGTTTTGTATTTGACAATGTGGTGAAAGGACAGATTGTAAGAGCCTCCAGGCTTAATCCAACTAATGAAGGATATATGAATGAGTTGGATGGCTTAAGAGCTAAGTTGATAGAGAGAGGCTATAATAAGGAATTAATTGAACAGAGAGTTTCAGAAGTTAATGAATTAAGAAGTAATATAGCGAAGCCATATTTTTCTGAATTATCTACTCTCTCTGATATAAATAATACATCAATCACGCGTGAAATTAGGGCCCCTATGTTTTTTTACAAAAGATGCCTTACATTTAAGAGAGCTTATGGCTAAGAATTGGGATATTTTGTTGTTGGATAATGACATCAAGCAGGTTGTGGGCCCCAAACCTCGGGTGTACTATAAAAACAAACCGAATCTTAAGAGAATATTATGCAAACCTAAGAGTATTATGGGAGGGAAAGATATGACTAGAGACAGTTCGAATACCTCACCATGTGGAAAGTGTAACCAATGTATGTATATAGATGAAGCTACTACTTTTATACATCCAACTACAAGACAAGTTTTTAATTTCAATACCAGTACAAATTGTAGTAGCAGGAATGTTGTGTATCTAGCCAGGTGTGAGGCATGTCCTGCATTCTACATTGGAAAAACTAACAGATCCTTGAAGGAACGCATAAGAGAACACATCTACCATATCAGGCTAGGTTCTGATTTTAATGCACTAGCCAAACATCATAAAGATCTGGATTCCACACATACCTTTAGGTTTAGTGTTATACATAAAATATATGCTAATCCGAGGGGGGGTGACATCATCAACTTCACCCTAGAATGTGAACTAAAATGGATCATAAGATGTAAAGCTGATCACACACCCAGATTGAATGACAAAATACAAATTAAGCCCATTTTAAGAAATAGGAAGCTTAAAAGGAAGACATAGTTTAGGTTTTTGTAGATGCCAATGCACAATAGGGTGTATGAGGTTTTTTATATTTGTGTGTCTTATTTGTAGAACAATATACAGATATTTAGCTAGGTTTTTAGTAAACATCCATTCATACAGTTTTGTTATATTTTTAATATATTCATATATTTGTTATTTTTTTATATTTATGCACACACATATACATATGTGTATATATATTTTTTAGACAGAAGCATATAGTATATATGTTTTTAATGTTTTATTTTTGTTAGATCCTACAACAGTTGCGCTTTGCTTAGTATTGCATAGCATTCCTATTGTATTAATTCCATTTTGTTGTGATAAAGCTAAGCTATGTAATTAACCAATGAAATTAAATGGAGGGCTATTTAAATGTCAGAAAGGAAATGCATTATGTATAAGTCTGAAGAAGCCTCCGGGCGAAAGCGCTTACTTTTCGTGAATAAAAGAATTATTTTACATCTCTGAACAGAGTTTTTGAACTTTCCAACGCATTTGATACAGCTGGTTGATACTTGGACTTTGTGCCACACAGATACCAGGACTTTATGCAATTTGGTGTGTTACTAATTCCAACTGTTTAAATAAACTCTTTGGCGCCAAATCTCTTAAAGTGGCAGCAGTCTGAGTAAAATTGTCTAAAATCACATCAAACACTTTCGGTAGCGATCGCTATTTTCACATCCTTGCAAATAAATTAAATGAATTAAATGCAATAAAAATGCTAATATATGAAAAAATATAAATAAAAAATATAAATGCAAATATAATCACTATAAATCAATTACTTAGTATAAAATCCTATCTAACGTGCTAAAATATCATATACGTGATCAACCTAGTGCTACAACTATTAATCGTACAAAAGTGGTTTAATAGATATATGGTCATTCAGACCCGGAGATGTACATGCATCTGTTAACAATTGCCACCAAACTTCTTTATAAGCCAATAAATGTCTGAAATCGCCACCCCTAGGATCCATTTTTATATTTTCCAAAATGGAAAATTTAAAAGTATGTTCTATACCTAATGACTCTGTGTCTGTAGAGTGCATTATTAGTATCCTTAGTCCTGATACTATAAAAATGTGCATATATCCATTTTTTTAAAATGCCTCTCTGTTTTACCTATATAGTATCCAGAACAAGCTATACATTTAGCTAAATAAATAATAAATTTTGAATTGCAGTTGCCCTGTTTGAAGGTAATTCTTGTCCTATTGATGTTGTTCAAAACAACGCCTTCATCTTCATTGATAGCATAACATTGGTTGCAACAACCACATTTTGAAGTGTGCTTGGTGCTGTAAGCAGTCCTCAGATCCCTAGAACCACTTTCCAATATACTTTTTAGATTTTTCCCCATTTTATAGACAAAATTTGGTCCTAAACCCAATATGTCCCTAGAATCCTGGTCCACCATCAAAACATTCTAATATTCTATTAGTATGTCTTTGATTCTATTGGTGTATGGTCCATATTCAAGAACACAAGCCCTGCTGTAACCTTCCGATCTCATCACATTATTCTTGTTTTCGACCTCTTCAACGCTGCTCCTATTTAACCCTAGCAATGGGGTATATTTCTTTCCCCATTCTCTCATAACATATTCATTTGTCTCTCTCATCATATTATAGTCTTACCCTCTTTCCTTAAACATCTCTGTGATGTATTCAAGTTCATTCACCATATCTGTATTCAGAGGTCATCCTCACAGCCCTTATACATTGTCCCTTATAAATGTTATGCTTCATTTTTTTTATTTTTTTTAGGGTGATTGCTAGTATATTCTAAATACAAATTACAAACGGAACTTGCTTTTACCTTGGGTCTGTGGATATTATCTGTTGGATACTACTGGATTCTTTATTCAACAGTTTGCGGCAGGAGCGTTTAGCAGTTAGAGGCGTTTTTGGCGCCAAACTGTTGTCATTGTTGGATTCTTTCGGATCACCTTGGAGGCGTTCCAGTTATTTTTGGTCTTTATCCCTGGACCATTTTGTTAATATTTGGCAGTTGCTGCCTGTTCGTTTGATTGGTATTGCAGAGGAAGACGGCAATTTGTTTTGGTGAGTTTCGGATAGCGGACACAGGCGTTCTCTTTCCCCTTTTTTGTTTATATTTTATAGAACTTCCCACACAGCTTCTATATTTTGCCTAGCGAGTCACATAACATCTGCTTGCTAATATCTATCAGTCGTTTATTACAAAAATGATTTATAGTTGGCTGAGCAATCTTAAGCTTTACCTAGAAAACTAATGGCATAAAGCACTTGCAAAACTGGCAATGGATATGGGTGGCAGTTACTTGGACATATCCCAAGAAAAAGAAAACAGGAAGACAGATCCCTGTAGTGGCTACTGCTGCATTCTATCTTCCCTGGCTCAGAAAAGATGACTGTAGTATGGCTGTGTTGGAGTCCTTGGACCCTTTGTCTGATTCCTCTGACCCCTCTGGCACTGCTTTACAGGATGCCACTAAGAGTTCAGAGACTAGCATGTCCTCCACTGCCAGATATTCACCTACTACTGAGAAGAGAGGACCTTTGTGGTGACCTTTGAAGAGCTTGAGGGTGTCTCACATATGTTAGTCAGGGAAGGGGTGCTGGACATGCACTTCAAAGATTGTACAGCAGAGCGTCTACATGGTGTTTCTCTTTAGATACTCCAAAAAACAAAAGTAAAAAATTAAACACGTCTCTCGTCCTACAACCCCTTCTTCTAAAGAGTCTAGGGAGGAATAGTTTTTTTTTTTTTACTAAAGGTCTTTTAAAGGCCTTTCAGTCACTTCTTTTCAAAAGGGAAGCAATCACTCTGTCTTTCTGATACCAAATTTCAGTCTGATATAGAGGAGATTGGGCTGGATTATGCCTCCAAGATATCTTCCACTGACTCATTGGAGTCAAAATCTGAAGAAAATATTTCTTCAGATTCTTCAGTGGAGGAAATTTCCTTTTCTGACACCGCAGGCAGGAAAGAAATATCTGTTATACAAAAATAATATTCTAACCCTTTACAGGTGGAAAATCCTAAGCCTTGGGCTGTCCCTCCTGTCATTGGTGTGCTAAAGGATGCCTTTAATACTGCATGTACCTCTACTGACAGGCTCCTGCACCCAAAAAGCCAGACAGACTTTATAAGGAGGCTCAGACTTACAAGTTTCTTTTCCATAACCCTCTGTTGTATCCTTAATCAAAGGCACTGGCTCTAAGTGCCTCAGTGTCACTAATCCTATACCCTCAGATAAGAATGGCAGAGTTTTTGACAAGTATGGGAAGAAGGTATATAATTATTCTACCTTAGCATTCAAAGCAATGAGTTTCCAAGCACACATGGCTAAATATCTCTGTCAACCTTTTCTGATATGAATAAATCAGTTGCTTTCTTCTGACATTAAATCCTCATTACTCTCTGCGATTTCACCAGTAGCTGAAGTCACAAAACATTCTTTGAAATTTTCTTATGATGCTGTTATACACAGACATGCATGGCTAAGATCTCAAATTCTTCTTGAATATGTTAAATCTTAAATTTTTCATGTTTTCTTTGACAAAGAAGTATTATCTGACTGTTCATCACCTGAAATCTTGAAGAAATTTTGATGAGAGAGAGGGAAACTGATCCAAGGGATCAAACAACTTTTCAGTCCCCCATTGCCAAATATAACAGAAATTATCATTCCAGCCATGGGGTCTTTTTATATATACACAGATGAATTAAGCGTAATGAAGCCAGTAGGACAATGGGTAACAATAAAGAGAATCCAGTTGTGTTTAACCAAATTTTTAATTCAAATGTAGATAATATAAAATTAGTTCAGCGCTTTTGTTCCTGACATTAGAAACTTCACCAGAATAAATAATCTAAACTATAGACAGGTAAAACCACACATTCAAAAAGGTTAAAACCAATAAGATAATATTACTGATTCAGTACAATTTTAAGGCTTAGAATTTTTAAAGAGACATTTTTGGATGATTACACTTCCAGTGTCTTAACCATTTAAACAATCCCAACACAGTCAGGGAAGTGACAATTCAAGAAACAATGGCAGGGCAACTATAAGAAAAAAGGAAGAACACTGCAGGCTCAATCTAAGTTTAAGAAAAATGACTAACTATGTTTGTCTTCTATTCACCTCCCCACTATCTAAACCTTTCAAGAACTCCCTTTACCTTCCCCTTTGAAACCAGATCACTTCAGATTCCTGGACACTGGAAACCTTTCAAAACAGATAAAATGGCAGTGTGACTCTTACATTCCAAACCTTGGAGTGCCCCCTCACCCTCAATAAGAAACTCACTTCTTTCCTCCTGTCATTTCTCATATGCTGTCCCATGGCATAATAGAGTTTGTACCATTGTATCAAAAAGGAAAGGGATTCTATTGAAGAATTTTTCTTGTGCCCAAAGAAGTGGGAACCTGAAGACCTCTTTTGGACTTTCTTAAATCTTCATGTAAAAGTCCCAAAATTCAAAATGCTCACACTGCAGTCTTTTTCCTGTAATTCCTTCTCCAAATATTGTTCACATTGTCAGATCTGCTATTTACCTTCTGGTCTGTCCACAGCTCTATGGGTATTCACAAAGTGTCTAGCATCAGGGACTGCCTTTAACAAACTACAGGGCATTCACATATTTCCCTGTGTGGACAACTGCCTTGTTTTTGCAGACCCTATTCAAAGTAGTAAAGCATTTCTTCTTTTTGTAAAAAATATATATATATATTCTAAGCCTGGAATGTCACCTCATTCTGGAGTAATCATATTCATCTGTTATTCCTTTTCAGAGCATAATAATCAATGATTGTCTTCTAGGCACTTCTCAAATGATGAATTATCACCCTCTAGAAAAAGCAACATTTTACCAAGAGCAGTTACTTCAGCTTTCTCAACAATCAAGAACTACAGAAAAGTAGGATTTTGGGGTACATGGCCACCATGATTCACACAATCTCAACTGCCAGGTTACTCATGAACAATTCAGTAGTTTCTCAAATCTTTATGGACCCAGCAGCAGAACCCAATGTTTTTTAAATCCCTGTGCTGAACTTTGTCAAGAAAGAACTTTGTTGCTGGAAAGACCAATTGGTTCTGAATGCAGTTGTTTTATTGTCTCCTGCAGCCCCTCTCAGTTCTTAGTTTGTAACCACAGATGCTTCAGACTTCATTTGGATAGCTGTATCCAAGGGAATCAAGGTACGTGATCCTTAGGATCACTGGATCTAGGTCATGGTCATGGAAAAAAGGGAGTTGATGCCAAATTCAAGAGAGGAATGTAAATATCAAAGAACCGATGGCACTCTTAAAGGCTTTAAAGACTCTCAACTATTTCTGGACTCCAGGACCTCTTTTGATAATCAGGCAACACTAATGTGATGTGATATATAAACAAACAAGGGTGAACCAGGTTTTATCCCTATGCAGATTAGCCATGATAGCTTGGGAACTTCAGTTCAGCATAATGTATTCTCTTCAGGCTACTTGCATTCTGTAAGAGTAGAATATTGTGACAGACAAACTGAGCAGGTCCAGGACAGACCTTCACAAATGGAAGCTACACAAGGGGTCTTCCAGGAGATTATCTGCTTGTGGGGAATTGCTCTGATATATCTGTTTGTCTCCATTCAGAACAAACAGCTGCAAAAATTATGTTCAGGACACCTTGCATAAAAGCCTGGAAGACATATGCCCTTTCTGTGCCATAAACAGGAATGTTCCTTTATGTTTTCCCCTTTCCTCTGATAATCAGAATTCTTTTAAAGATCCTAAATGAATCTCCAAAAATAATCTTTGCAGCTCCCTTGTGATCCAGACAACATTGGTTCTCCCATCTCATGAAAATAGCCAAGGGAAATTACCACAAATACGTAGGCCCTTGGGCCAATAGCCTAGTACCTACCTATGAGCCTATCTTCATTAGCACTCTTCAAGAAAAATCTTAATGAGTGGATGGGAAATAGGAAATACACCCCAGGGATCACTTCTGTGACTCTGCTTGACAGTGGCACAGGAAAATAACTTTCTTGGGTGACGTAAGCCAGGGAACCTTGTTGGCTAGGCTTACATAGGCCCTTGGGCTGATAGCCTAGTACCTACCTATGAACCTATATCCCAAAATGATGGATTTACTCACACAGGACAGAGGATCATAGGAGGTTACTAGGCTATTGGCCCTGAGGCCCTTATAAGCCTAGCCAAGAGTTTAGCCCATGTTTAGACAAGTCAGCACCCAAAGCTCCTATCCAGCAGGGACACAGGTGGAATCCCAGGGGTGTATTTTCTGTTTCCCATCCAGTTATTCAGGTTGCACCTAAAAAGGGATAATGAGGCACTCTGCTTGACATGGAGAGGGAGTCTATTCTACAGATTGGGGAGTCTCTGGGACACAAATCTGTCCTGCCAACAAGTCCTATTGATATCACAGACCAGGTTGAGGTCGCGTGTACAGGTTGCTCGAGTGGAGCTTGACTTGCGGATATGCAGCAGTCCCATCAAGGCTGGGTCTAAGATTGCTTTGTATGCCAGAGAGAGGTAATCTGTGAAGAGTCTGCATGAAACTGAGTAGAGGGACATGGCTTTTAGCCTGTCAGTGTAGGGTAGATGTTTGAGGCCCTGAATTCTTCTGGTGAGGAACCTATGTGGTCTCTCCAGCTGCTGCATTTGCTTTGCGAGGTATATGCCGAAGGGGACATTGTACTCAATAATTGACCTATAAGGGAAGCTGCTTGTGTGAATTAAACTTGGATTATTGCGCCAAAGAACAACTGACTGCTGTATTTTCCTGTCAAGGGTACTTGTTTTAAGACTACAGGGATGTTATGACCTCTTTGTCCCTGGATGAGATACCCTTACTTATCAGGTGGGCCATGTAGAAAGCTTTCTGTACAATGGAAGCAACATGGTTGTCAACAGTCAGGTTGCTATCAACCTGGGTGCCCAAATCCCTCACTACTGATTGTGTACTTGGGATGTTGTTATTAATGTGATAATATGTGGGATGTCACTCTACTCCAAGGGGATGACGATGATGCATTTTTTGGCATTCAGCTTGAGACCATGTTTCTGGCACCAGTCATTTGTTTAGGTGAGACCCTCTTGGAGGATGTCCACATCACTTGGGGAATTGAAGTCTGCACCCAGCTTGCAGTCATCTGCAAACTTGGTCAGCCATAGCCCACTGGTTTTCGCCTGCATCTCAGAGAAGTATATCCCGAATAACAGAAGCCTCAAGACTGATCCCTGGGGTATGCAGCTCGTTACAGGTCTACTGATTGAAGTGGCTTCCCCTATTTTGATTAGTGGGTTCTATCAGTGAGCTAGTTGCTACCCATCTGGTAACATATGGATTGATGCCTAGTTGAGAGAGTTTATCTACTATGCCCGGGTGGGGAATAAAGGCTTTGGCAGGTCAAGGTAGGCTCTGTGCACCATCTTCCCCTCGTCCATGGCTTTGGTGACTGACTCAAAGAAGTCGACCAGATTTAACAGACATGACCTCCCCTTGGCAAAGACATACTGTGAGGGGTCAAATGTTATGAGGTTGCCAATGTCCCTGTTAATGAGGTCTGTGATAATCTGTTCCATGGCCTTGCAGATCAGGCTAGTTAGGTTAATGGGTCTATAATTTCCTGAATCAGTGGACGCTCCACCTTTGTGTAAAGGGATGACAGTGGCTGTCTTCCACTTGGCTGGGACAAAGCGGTACTCAGGCTTTGGCTGAATAGGGTTCCTAATGCTGCTGCAAATTCATGCCTGAGTTCATGTAGGATGCAGCCTGGGATGTTATTGTGTCACATGGAGGCTGTATTTTGTGCCTTTGAGAGGGCAGTGATGACCTGTTCCCTAGAGATAAAGGGTTGGTGGGCAGGTACTGGGTATGTCCTGATTTACTGATGGGGGAGACAGAGGGGAGAAGTTTTTGCTGAATCTGTCAGCTAGTAGATTGGCTATATCTACAGCATTTGTGTATGTGGTGTCCTTGACCACCATTTCTGAACAGATCTGTGTGATTCCTTTGAGATTACTGACATATGTGAAGAAGTCCTTATGATTGTCTCTAGTAGATGTGGCCAATTTAAAGTCGAAGTTGGCTTTAGAGGATTTCACTAGTGTTCTTATTTGCTTGTTCAGGCTAAGGAGAGATTGCTTCCACTTGAGCACCTGCTCCTTCTTGGTCATGGCCAGCAATTTTTTCCTTTTGTTATATAGTTTATTTATTGCAGCTGTCCACCAGACAGGTTTACTCTTCCTTGCGGAGGATAATTTTGTCCTGTCAGGTATTCCTGATTCCATGCATCTATATAAATGCTTGTATAGCACTTTGGTGTAGATTTGGACATTGGTGCCAGTTCCTACAGTGGGGGAGGGGTCAGTTAATCTGTTTATACCATTCCCTCAGGAGGTTGTAATCAGCTTTGGAAAAGCTTTTTTGTTTGACCCTAGCTAGAGGGGGGTCAGGGGGGATGGTGACTTCAAAAGTGACCGCTTTATGGTTGGATCTTACCAGGTAGGATGATACTGTAGGGGTGCTGCAGTGCTTACTCATGCTGGTTAATACCAAGTCCAAGATATTATCACTTCTTGTGGAGGTATCAGCTAGCTGTTCTAAGGCATTTGCATTGATAAAATCGAGGAATCTGTGGGCATTTGTGCTCTGGCATGAGTAGTTTTTCCAGTCTATGGTTGGGTAATTAAAGACAACCAGGATCAGGGTAAAGGACTGAATCTTGATAGATTTCAAGAGGTCCAGATAGGTAGAGTGGGTATTTTGAGTCAAATATGGGGGCCTGTAGCTAGCTATAATATGAATAGGGGTCTTATCAATGGTTAACTGCACCGAGAGTGTCTCCTGTGCATCATACTGTTTGACGAGCCTGGAGTTGAGTGTGTCTTTAGTATATATTGAAACCCCACCTCCTTTGGCTTTGCTGCCCACATTTTGGGGTCTGGATGTATGATAGGATGACTAACCAGGTAAGGCTGGGATGCTCTCCACAGCTTTGAACCATGTTTCTGTGACTGCACAAATGTCAGCATCTTCCAGGGTTAAGAATGCTTGCAGTGAGTGCAGTTTCATGTTTAGACTCCTAGCGTTTAGCAGCATGACCTTTAATTTGCATTTTCTTGTAATTTTTATGTTGGTAGTATCGACCTCATGATTTTTCCTAAAAAAGGCACTAAGGGGGAGACAAGGCCCTTTGCCAGAAGCCAGAATCCCAAGGGAGATAGATGCAGACCATCTCTAGCAAAGCATTGTGGTCTGTCGATCATATTTTTCCAGGCAGTCAGTTACTGGATCCCCCTGGAATGACACCAGAAACTAAGCAAATTGTTGAAGTCGATAATTTTCTGTTTGTATTGAGGCATCATTCTGGGTGATGTTAGAATGCTAGTGACTAACCTGCCTGGGACACATATTCAGTGAGTTCAGTCATGTCTCTCTTCATATAGTCCAGGGAGGTACGGCTCAAGTCGTTCACGCCAACATGGACTATGACAGAGTCATAACAGTTAACAGTACCTGTTGTTGAGAGACTTGTGCATGTGTGATATGGCAGATTCTGGCACCTGACAAACAACTAAATATGACTTTCTCCTTATCCAGCCTGGTGAGAGTCACATCTGTGTGTCTCACAGTGGAGTCTCCTATGACTAATATGTTGGGTTTATGGTTAGGCCTTAGTGGTTGCGAGACACTGGTGTGTGGACTATGCATGGTATGTGGTGTGGAGGTTTGTGAAGTTCTCATGCGTTTTTGCTCTGAGGTCTCTTTTGTTTGGGTTTGTTGTTGTTGAGAACCTCCGCATATGTGGGTGTGTGTTGTGTAGTTGTGTGTGGTGTTTGAGGTGTAGTGATTATGTTGACAACCTTCTCAGTGCCAAATATAATGGCTTGTTAGGGAAAGAGCATAGACTCTAGCTTCTTTATGTAATTGCATCTCTCACAAATTGTGTTCCTAGCTGGTGGTAGTAGATGGCTGTCCGTGTACATGAGGCACTTGCTACACTGTCTCAGGATGCCCGTATCAACAAGGCTGGCAGGAGAAACCATAGGAAATTGTCCATCCATATTTGTTAGAATCTGAGGGAGAGAGGCCAGGGAGAACTAAGGGGTAGGCCTAAAACCCAAGTGCTTACACCAAAATTAAGAGGCTTAGAATAACACTTAAAATTTAAACATGCCAAAAGCAAGCTGTAATAAATGCAGCAGAGAAGATGCAGTTGAACACTTTAGGGAACAAGTAGCAGAAAAACCAAGATGAAGTAATACAGTAGGAGGAGGAAACACAAATACTATAAAAGCAGATGACCTGCTGCAAGGGAGGGCCCCAACGAAAGCAAAAGTGGCATCCAGCAACAAGGAAGAGAATGCAGGGTGCCTGCCTTCAGTGGCTGTCTGATTCTGGCTTGTGCTTATACTTTTTTTGCCCTTCTCAGATAAGCTGATGGCATGGAGCAGATATCATTTAAGTTACAGTCCTTCAGGCCCACTTCTTTCAAGAAGGGACCTGATTGTTGCTGCATTTTATGTCCCTTAGTTTCCTTCCTCCAAGGAATCATGAGTAAATGGTATAGACATCATCCTAACACTTCACTCATTCTGGTCCGTTTCTTGAAAGGAGTGAACCTAATTGGTTGCAGCATTTGTCCATAATTTTTCTTATTTTTGCCATGTCGATAGTAAACTTTTTGAATTTCTTGTAATGAATTAGAGTTGATCATTAATGGTAAGCATTAGATGTACTTTGGAAATTCATTATTGATTAAAAACCTGTTTTAACTTTTTAGGTGAATTAAATAACATTTAAAAATTATCCATGATTTGGGTACTTTTGCTCCTGAGTTTTGGGCTTTGTCCAGAATTCTTAAGCAAAGAAATTGTGAGGTATGGTAGAATGTTTCTTATTTTGAGCCTTATAAAGTCCATGTTCCATGCAGGTCCTCATTGAAAGGAGCCATTACATATCCACTGAGTTTTTTTCATGTCCATTGTAAATAATACATTGTCGACACTTCAAAATGCAAAATTTCATATGTCCGAGACCATACGATTGACATTTGAAATGCCGACAATGCGGAACCGGCACCTCCGTACAGTGTGGAGTGGAAAGATTTCCATTCTTGCACTCTAGTGCAAACTCAGAATTGGTGTATTTAAGTTACGGGGGTGTGGGGGGTGCAGGGGGGGCTTGCCCCCCTGCTAGCAGCATTTAGGTAAGTGTTTGTTGTTTTTTACTTTTGTTTTTCATATGTTCGACATTTCAAATGTCGATCATATAGTCTTGGCCATATGAAATTCGGCATTTAGAAGTGTCGAACATATGAAGTAGATCTATATATATATATATATATATATATATATATATATATATATATATATATATATATATATTTTTGTGTGTGTGTGTGTGTGTGCGCGTGTGTATACAATTTTTTAATAAAAGCCTGACATTTACTGATACTGTCCGTCTCTTAAAGAAAATTTCTACTGCTTTGTACTCATTATTCTGGCTTTGCGGAGCTAACACGTTTTCTTTAAAGTAGCATGGACTACGTTAATGTGTAACTACTGATCCAGTATTGTTTATTTTCAACCGATTCAACTGTGGGTTGTTGGATGTAATGAGATCCAAACCTGACACCGACTTGGAAGATTTTTGCTTCAGGGTGTAGACACCTCTCATAATCCCTAAAGCTTCACCTAATCACCCTAATCTCATTTACCACAGAAATGTTTGGGCACATTCTTCAAGGACTCTGTGTATGTTTCTAATTGTGGAAGTAAACTTTTATTACTCCTCCCCTATAGACTTTTATAGTTTGTAGTTTTACAGTTTTATAGTGTGTAGCTTGCAGTTTTGTAATTTATAGATACCATAAGTGTTGTAGTTTGTAGGCATGTAGTAAGTTTAGTAGTAGGTTTTTCTAGCATCTAGAGTGCGTTTGTAGATTGTTACTGATTCTAGAGTTTTCAATATAGTAGGCAGTAGGGAAAGTTATTCTTCATGTGCAGTGTTTTTGATCTTAGTCTTCGATGGCATCGTTGTTATTATTAGTATTTGTGGTTTACTTTAAGATGCCAGAAAGTCAAAGATTTTCAAATTTTCAGTGTGTGGGCTCAAATTGCCACCTCAGGACCCATACTCTAGGTGTGTATATTGTTTAGGAGTGAAACACATGGAGAAGCTGTGCCAGGCTTGTTCCTCATTTACTGTGAGGGCTTTGCAGCAAAGATAATTGTCAGGGGAATCTCCTCACACACACAGTCTACCCCTTCTACTTCTTTGTCAAGCTGCAAGGAGAAGAAACTAAAGGAAATGGAGAAGTCTAAACAAAAGAAATCTTCAAAACAAAAGGAAAAACAAGATAAAACAGAGACTGAGAAGTCTAGAAAGAGGACACCATATCTGACCCCAGCACCTTGGCCTGATCCAAAAGTAGCTAGATGTTCAGATCTGTCAGAATCTCGGATCTGTTTGCCTGCTAGTTGGCCCCAGTTCTCACTGCAACCAGTGAGCCATAGATTACATTCCCCAATTCTTCAAGAGAGAAGACCATCTAGACCAGCTTCATTGGCATCATTGACTTGATCTTATGGAAGTGTCTCTAATCAAGTTGTTGACAAAATGACGAGGATATTCCTAAGAACACTGATTCAACTTGGTGTTCTCTCAGTACAATCTTCTCAGGCAGTACCAAGTACAGGTCCAATAATCCCTCCTTTACCTTGTCTGATCTTCCCATTGGAATCAGTGATTTTAGCATCAGTCTACACCAAAGCATCTTTGTCAGACCCAAGAAACTTATGCTCTTTGATTCCAACAGAGTCTATCTCTCTTTTGGCCCCAACTCATTCGGAGATGGAAGAATCTCAGAGCTAAGGGATTGGTGCCAGAGTGCGAGGGGAGGGTTCAATTCCAAGGTTGTCTGAGCCATCTGTGCCCCTTGGTGCTTTGGCACTTGATAATTCAGCACCGAGATTGGTTTCAGAGCCGAGGCTTCTTGGTTCTGCTGGGTCCATGCTAATTTCCTCAGAGTATATTCCTTTGGAGCCATTAGCATCATCGACTTTTGAAGCCTTTTAGAGGGTCACGTTGACTTCTCGGGAGAAAATAACTTCAATTAGATTTGCTCCATCCAAAGCCAGTGTTGAATCTGGCTCTCCCCATCATCAGTCTGTTCATCAGGGACACTTGGTACCAAAGCCTTATAGACTTATGTAGTAAGTTTCCAGTCCCACTGAGCGGGAACACCAAAGATGGACTTGCATGAGGAAGCATATTGACTCTTCTCCAGAGTCATTCACTGAAGACATGGACTTAGAGGAGGGAGAAGATTCTCCCAGAAGCCTCCCTGAAGATGTTGCTTTTTGCAAAATCTTAGAATTAATGAAACAGAAGGGCAAATGATCCACCAGCTCTCCTCCTGATGAGTCCGTGCTCATACAAGCTTTTGATTTTAGCCTATCTTCATCATCAGTGGTCCCTCCCATGGTTCCATTAGTGGACCTGATGGCCTAACGGGCATGGAAGGATCCTGACATGGTGGAGGCTATCCCAAAGAAACCTGACAAAATGTTATCAGTGCCAGATGATAGGATGCACCGGAGCAAGGGTCCTCCTGTAGATACAATAGTGGTAGCTGCAGCCACCAAGAAAGAACTCTCAGAAGAGAGTTCAATGATCCATCCTACAAATAGAGAGTCCAGAGTGTTGAACCATTTTGGGAAATGGACATAGACTTCAGCAGCAATTGGCATGAGGGCACTTAATTACATGGCCCACATCACCCATTTTCAGATAGACCTGACCAAATAGATTTCCAAGTCTCTCTCTGAAGTCTTACTTTCGGATGTCCAAAAAAGTGGAATCCCAGCTATCAACTCTGCAATCTTTGTCTAATGTGGCCATGAGACTCATCTCGAATGTAGCAGATGGCTCAGCTAGGGCAGCAGGCACTGGCATTACAATATGCCAGCATGCCTGGATGTGTCTTTGTGACTTTGTGGCAAGTTTCGAGCATCCTTTATCAATGCTACCTATGATGGATCCACATTGTTGGAACCAAAAGTCAAACACAGTATAACAAGAAATCAACAGGATGGTAAGACCCTCTCTGCCATAGGCATCCAATTTTCCAGTCCTCAAAGGTCCTTTTTCATGAATCAGACAGCAGGAAAAAAGATGTGGTTCAGAAAATCACAGGGGTCTTATCAAGAATCTTCTAGTGATAGACCTCCTCGAGGCAGAGGAGGAGGATACCATAAATACCATTGTCTAAGAGGCAGAAATGGACTGTAGAATCAGGATTTCAGAGGGTGTTTTTACAAGAATGCCTTTTATAGCCCCTGAAGGGTTGCCCATTGCTGCACTCCAGAAGTAGTTGGAGGCAATTGTCTCTGCACCTACAAACTTAGCAAGAG
This sequence comes from Protopterus annectens, assembly GCF_019279795.1. Lineage (NCBI taxonomy): Eukaryota > Metazoa > Chordata > Ceratodontiformes > Protopteridae > Protopterus > Protopterus annectens. The sequence goes on along the minus strand of NC_056729.1, from coordinate 429,298,754 downwards.
ATAACAACAGATTCCTAGGTGCTAAACATTTTTTTCCAGAGGCTATATAATCCCATTTTCCTGTACTCCAGGACCAAAGAAATTAGTTCCAGATGTCCCACCCAGTCAGCAAGAACTGTCAGTAACAGAAATTTCAAAGCTCCTAGAAAAAAATTGTCATCCAGCCAGTTACCAAAGATCAACAATGATCTGGAGTCAATTATAGGTTCTTTTTAGTTGTGAACTGGGGACCTCAGACCCATTCTACATTCGAGTCATTTAAACAAATTCATAATGTAGACAAAATTCCGGATGGTCACGATTCAGGAAGGATGACTGGATGTGCGCTATAGATCTCAAGGATGCATACTATCATTTAAAAATATAGAGGCATTCAAGGAGATATCTCCAGCTCCCAGTTTCGAACACTGGCCTTTGGTAGCCCCAAGGTGTTTACAAAGATGATGGCAGTGGTAGCAGCATAGCTCCATTTGCTAGGGATCCAAGTTTTCCCATGTCTAGATGATTGGCTCCTGAAAGCTACCTCTAAGCAAATGTCATCTCAGAAGAGACAGTCCTTGCTTCAAATGTTTTGTCAATTACGCATAACAGTAAATCTACCAAAAAATCATCTCACCCCAACATAAAACTTAGAATTCGTAGGTTATCACCTGAATACTGTCTTGCAGTTAGTCAGCCTACCCTGTCACAGACTCTTCTCTCTTCAGCTGACAGCTTCATCTCTTCTAAAATGTCAGTCTTCTACAGCAAGATTCATTCTTTGAATGGTAGGTCTTATGGCTTCATCCATTCTGTTAGTCCCTGTAGCAAGGTTTCATATGCTCCAGTGGACACTAGCAGTATAATGGTCGTAGAAATACAATCACCTACACACCAAGATCAGCTGATGCCAATATGTAGGAAACACATACCATGGTGAATGGCATCACCATCATTAATGGAAGGTCTTCCCTTTGTAAGAGCCTCTCCTTCAGCAGTGTTGACAATGGATGCTTCTCTTCTAGAGTGGGGGTGCATTTCGAAGGGAAGACTATCCAGGACACCTGGTCACAGACAGAGGCAAAGTTGCACATAAATGCTCTGGAGATGAGGATGGCCCTCCTAGCATTGCAGGCATTTCAGGATGCCCTACCGAGAGTTGTAATAGCAGTGCTGACAGACAGACAATCTGTTGATAGTTTGGTACTTAAACAAGCAGGGAGGAACATGAACTGACCCCTTGTGCCGAAAAACCATGAGGGTATGGCAGTAGGTGATGTCTTCTTAATGCTTTATAATAGCAATGCATATCCCAGGGACTTCCAGTGTTCTAGCGGACAGGCTAAGCAGATGTATTCTGCCACTTCTCAAGTAGTCCTTCAACCCAATAGTAACTACAGAGGTTTTCAGTCACTGGGGACAACATTGCTGTGATCTTTTTGTTTCATACCTAAACTACCATCATTGCTGGAGCCTTCCTGTGTCCTGACAGAGTGCTGTTCAAACTGTCTGGAGATATACAGAGCTAAGTATATTTTTCTGGCACTTCAGAGTTGTGTACTGTTAATTGTTGCTTGACTAATTTTATATCATTGCTGGCTGACTTCAGAGTTGTGCACTATTATTTTTGCTTCACTGTATAGTTTTTCAGATCTCTGCTAAAGGTGTTGTTTTTCCCCACCTCCCCCTATTTCTCTGTGTCTTAAGTTGGTGTAACTGGTTTTACATCCTGTGTGTTATCTGACTATCTCAAGGATTACTTGCATAAAATTAGACCCTCTTAGTAACAGCCTACATATCATTGCTGGAAACTTCCTGTGTCCTGACAAGTGTACTCTTCAAACTATCTGGAGATATACAGAGCTAAATATATTTTTCTGGCACTTCAGAGTTGTGTACTGTTAATTGTTGCTTGACTAATTTTATGTCATTGCTGGCTGACTTCAGAGTTGTGCACTGTTATTTTTGCTTCACTATATAGTTTTTCAGATCTCTGCTGAAGGTGTTGTTTTTCCCCTTACCCACCCTTCCCTATTCCTGTCTTGTTGTTTAAATTTGGAGGCTTTTGCAGTTGCCCGACCCCACTATAGATGTGATTTGGGACACTCCCCCCAGTCCCATCTATCTACCCCATTCTACCTAATAGACTCCATCTGCACTTGTTTTTAGTCATTTTTAATTTAATTGCATTTTTTAAATTGTTTGGTCTAACATTGCTACATACTCAAGTGTGCTAGCTTGCACTGTATTTGAATTGTTTTTACTGCTGTTTTAGCTACTTTTCTGTATAAAAAAAAAAAAAAAAATCGAAGCCTGTTTCCTACCTTTCCTGTAACTAGTGTAGTCCAGATTCAGATTTGCTGTATCGAGGACTGTATGTAAGCTTCTGAGCCTCCAAGCTTTCTGCGTTAGAGGGAAGCCTTCTAGCTTATCAGTGGGAGTGGTAAGCACTAGGTAACCTATCTACCACATAAGGAGTGGTTCTGGCCCAGAAATTGTAGTTACTGGCCGTTTGGGCAGTTTTTCCATCTCTCTCAACTTTCTGATTTAAAAGCCTGCATTTGCACTTGTTTCTCCCCTTTCCTGTAACTAGTTTAGTCCAGATACAGATTCTTAGTTTTAGCACTTGAATTTGCTTATTCGTGATCAGCACTTGTTCAGAACTTGTTGTAAGCACTAAATAAGCTACTAATTACTACAGCACTCAACCTTCCTCATTACCTAGACGAAAACAGTTTTGGTACTTACTTTCCTCACTTGCTTAGAGAAAAATAGCTCTTGTACTCACTTTCCTCACTTATCTAGAGGAAAATAGTTTTTTTTATTCAGGCATGTCCAAGGGTAAGCTCCCAGTGTTCTCTCCTGTCTATCTGCTGAATCTGGGCATCTTGGGGCATTGTAGAAATTGCCTCATGTACACAGACAACCCTCTCCTCCTACCACTCAACACTACAACCTGTGAGAGATGCACTTATCTAGCCAAACTGGAGGTAAAGCTGTCTCCAACCAAGACTGAACTTGACAGTCAAGAGGAGAAGGTAAACACTTGCACCACACCACACTCATCACATAGTCTCACTAAATCTACACCACCAAAATCCACAAATAGAAACACAAAAACATTTGCGGAGGCTCTCAATAATAATCTGCTCAAGCAACAGAGACCTCCAAAGCAGAAGTGCAAGCAACCTCCACCCCCCCCAATACAACCCAAATGACACATAGCCCGCAGACTCAGTGTGCCACTCCACCACAGCCAATAAAGCAAAACAACGTACCCAACACACTAGTCATAGGTGACTCTATAGTCATGCACACAGATGTCCCACTCACCAGGCTAAACAAGGAGAAGGTTACTGTCAGCTGCCTGTCGGGTGCCAGGATCCGCTACATAAACCATGCACTCAGGTCACTCCACAACAAGTACAAATATGACTCGGTCATTGTCCATGTTGGTGTGAACGACCTGAGATGTACCTCCCTGGACTACATGAAAAGAGACATGGAAGAGCTTTCCGATCTTGTAGCCCAGGCAGGTATGACCCTAGCCTTGAGTAGCATTTTGCCATCACCCAGAATGATACCGCAGTACAAGGACAAAATGATTGACTTCAACAATTGGCTAAACTTCTGATGTCATTCTAAAGGGATCCAGTATCTGTGTGCCTGGGATGACATGGTCGACAGACCACGATGCTTTGCCAGAGATGGCCTGTACCTGTCACTCCTGGGATTCCGGATACTGGGTAAGGTTCTTGCCGCCCCTATAGTGCCTTTTTAGGCAAGGTTCAAATGACAAATTCACCACCATAACAGGAACAGGCAAGCAAAAACTGAGGGTGATGCTACTCAATGCTAGAAGTCTAAATCTCAAAATGCACTCACTCAAGGCACTCCTTAAAATGGAGAACATCGATATCTGTGCAGTGACTGAGACCTGGTTCAAGGCTCCAGAGAGCAGCCCTGCACTACCAGGCTATAACTCATACCACACTTTTCAGCCATGTAACCTGGACCGGAACACCAAAGGCAGAGGTTTGTCCATATTCATTAAGGATATCCACACCTCCAGGCTAGTTGCTCAGCATATTGGAGTCGAGGTTATCCAACTGCAACTAACTCTGGGCAAAACTGCAATCCAAACTGTAGCTTGCTACAGATCCCCCACCATGCCCCAGGATTCCCACTCCTCTTTTCTTGATGTACTGGAAAATATTAGGGTTCAACCAAACACCCTAATAATGGACTATTTCAACTACCCACCATTAACTGGGAAAACTACTCATGTACCAACTCCTTCACTCAACGCTTTCTGGAAATCATAAACTCCAATGCCCTGGATCAACTTATCCACACCCCCACCAGGGCCAACAATATCCTAGATCTAGTCATTACCAACATGAGTGACCGGTGTTCCACACCTGAAGTCAACGCCTCATTGGTCCGATCCGACCATAAGCTAATTACTCTAGATATCCACATCCTGCCCCCACCCCCCATTAAGGAAACCATGGTAAAAAGTTTCTCCAAAGCCATCTTCATGCTTCTTAAGACAGAAGTGGTGAACTTCATGACACCAATGCAGATGGACAATACAGTTACAACTACTGAATCCTACACAATTGCACTTTATAAGCACTTACACGAGTGCATGGATCGTGCTATCCCAAACAGAACCAAGATGCTATTCTCCAAAAAAAGGAAGCCAATCTGGTGGTCCCCTGCCATAAACAGACTGTACAACAGAAGGAGCAAACTGTTGCAAAAGAGAGTAAAGGCCCATGAGTGGAGAAGCTCCCTGGTCAGGCTCAGTAAGAAGCTGCGATCCCTGATAAAATCCTCCAAAGCTAGTTACGAAAACAAAATTGCCACTGATTCTAAAGACAACCACAAAGCATTCTTTAGCTATGTCAAGAATCTCAATGGCAACACTCAGATCTTCTCTGAGTTACAGCACAATGGCACTGAATATGCAGACCCAGCTATTGCCAACATCCTGGCAGATAGGTTCAGTGATAACTTTACCCCCTCTCACCCCCTAAAGAGCCCATCTCTATACTGGAAGAATGCAAAGTTCCTGTAATCATGGCTGCACAGGTAAAACCCACACTCTTCAAAGCCAAGAACACAGCATCCATGGGACCCGACAACATCCCAGGCTGTGTTCTACATGAACTACAGAACAAACTGGCATTAACCTAAGTACTAATTTCAATTATAGCCTCACCTCAGGCTTTGTGCCCACTGAATGGCACACAGTGATGGTTATCCCACTCCACAAGGGGGGAGCCACCATGGACCCCAGGAACTACCGCCCCTGGTCTGCAAGGCCATGGAACGTATCATCATGGAACTTATAAAAAAGACATTGGTAATTTCCAAATTCTGGACCCCACCCAGTTTGGGTTTGTAAATGGCAGATTATGTCTCCTAAACCTGATAGACTTCTTTGAAGCAGTCACCAAAGCTGTAGATGAGGGTAAGGTGGTTCACACAGCCTATCTAGATCTTGCCAAGGCTTTCGACACCATCCACCACTCTGGAATTATACATAAACTCACTAAACTAGGTATAAATCCGTATGTCACAAGATGGGTTGCCAACTGGCTCACTGACAGAACCCAGACTGTGAAAGTAGCAGACTCCAAATCAGACTTCAGACCAGTGACAAGTGGAGTACCACAGGGTTCAGTCCTGGGTCCTCTTCTGTTTGGTATCTACTTCTCTGAAGTACAGGCTAACACAGAAGATCTTTGGCTAATGAAGTTCGCAGATGACTGCAAACTAGGAGCCATAATCGAAACACCTAACAATGTGGACATCCTACAAAAGGGCCTCACTGAGACAGATGCCTGGTGTTAAAGTCATGGCCTCAAGCTCAATGCCAAAAAGTGCATTGTTATCCCCTTTGGTAAAAACTCTGTACCCATGAACTACAACATAGGCGGTAGTATACTTAACACCAAAAATGTGATAAGAGACCTTGGGACACAGGTGGACAGTAGTCTCTCCTTTGATAATCACATTGCCACAGTAGACAGGAAATCCTTCTATGTGGCACACCTCATCACAAAAGGTTTCTCATCCAGAAAAAAAGAGGTCATAGCTCCCCTCTACTCATTACTCATTAGACCCATTATAGAGTACAACGCCTCTTTTGGTATGTACCTCACAAGACATCTACAACAACTGGAAAGGCCACAGAAATACCTCACAAAGAGGATTACCGGCCTCAAACAGATGCCCTACGCAGACCGTCTCAAAAACCTCCAGCTTTACTCCGTCGCATATCTCCTACTCAGAGGTGATCTCTGCTTAACATACAAAGCTATGTTAAACCCAGAGCTGTTGGACATGCTCCACTTAAAGAAATCCCAATGCCTCCGAGCTACATGCTCTAGGGACCTAAACCTTGTCACCACAATAAACAGAACATGCCGGAGGGATAGATTCCTGCCCCAGAGACTTCCCATACTCTGGAATAAACTACCTATCTATATCAAACAAAGCTCCTCATTAGCACTCTTCAAGAAAAATCTTGATGATTGGATGGGAAATAGGAAATTCACCCCGGGGGTCACTTCTGTGGCTCTGTTTGACAGTGGCACAAGAAAATAATTTTCTTGGGTGGCAAATGCCAGGGTACCTTTTTGGCTAGGCTTATATAGACCCTAGGGCCGATAGCCTAGTACCTACCTATGAACTACAAATGCAGCAGTTACTCTAGTTTCTCTAAAGGGACAGTCACTGAGGGACGCTCATGTCCATCATTCGCCCCAGGGTCTCCTCTGCACGTTTCCTCTACTACCACTGATGAACAAATGTATTTATTTATGAAAGAAAAAAACAGCTTATACTTGCAGCGTAACCAGCAGCAGCAAAACAGTGGAAAATAAATAAGAAACAACCTCAGTTACAGCAGGAAAAAGAAAAAATAAAATGTATTATGTTAGCGCTTTCACGGTATTCACCGCTTCATCAGACATACATTCTCTTAAAAAACAGAAGCATTTAAAACCATGCCAATTAATGACATCACAAATCAGTCAGCAAATTAAAGACATATTGTCCGGCACTTAAACTTTTTAAAACACTATCTTAAAAATAACAGTTTAGTGTTTCATCATACTTTGATGCTTCAAAGGTCTCTCTTTCAAAAAGGGTTTTAGGGAGACTTTGGCATTCAGTCCCGGAGGTCTGTCTGCCTGAAGTTTAATTATCCAATTTTGCTCTGCCACTTCAGTTTTGTTTTTAAAGTCTCCTCCCCTTGTACATTCAGCTAACACTTCTAACACAAAGAAACTAAAGCTATGATTCATTCCTTCTTTCAAAACATGTTGTGCCAAGGCACTAGTTTCTTTTGTGTTCCATACATCCCTGTAGTGCTCAAGCATCCTGTCTTTCAGCATACAATTGGTTTTACCAATGTAGTATGCATAACACATCTTAGAGAAACTGAAATAAACCACATTTTTTGTCCTACAATCAGTGTAAAAATTAAAGTCAATGTTAAAGTGCAATATAGGGTGTTGATAAGATTCACAAGTATATACATATTTACATGCACTACAATTTCTGCATCTATGAGTACCAATTCTTTCTGAAGGAATTCTTTGGTTCTTATTTAGATTATAGCAAAGATGCCTTTTAAGGGATGTGTTGTTCTTAAAAAAAAAAACATGGTGTTTCACCTATCACGTTTTCAAATTCATCTACAGTTCTTAGAATGTTCCAATTAGCTTTCACAATATCACATACACTGTTAATATCACTGGTGTATGGCAGGATGACCCTAAAATCACCAGGCTTTACTCTATTTAGTTGTGAGTTTATTTCAAGTGGAGTCTCATCTCCATTATATGGCCTGCATCTATTCTGCCTTTCTCTCCAGGCTTCTGTGATATAGCTATCCATCTATCTCTGCAGCTTTGTAACCCCTGCTAAGGAATTCAGCTTTAAGATTTGATAGTGCCCTTTCCAGATCAACATCATCACTGAAAAGCCTCATTGTTCTGAAGACCTGCCCCTTCAAGACATTTTTCTTTACATGTCGAAGGTGCATACTACTATTACGTAGGATGTTATTTCTTCTAACCGGCTTTCTATAGTGGCCTGTGTGTATTGTGTGTAGTTCCCCTCTACTAATCTTCACATCCAAGAAATCACTGTCACTATAAGAATAGTTATGTGTAAATTTAAGGAAACTAGTGGTAGTGTGCAAATATGCAATTAAGTCATTCAGGTGTTCAATAGTGCCATCCCACAACAAAAAGACATCATCTACAAAGCGTGTATACCATTTCAAATTCTCAGTAAATGCATTGTTAGATAAAACAAAGTCCATTTCCCATTGAAATAAGCAAAGGTTGGCGTAGCTGTTCGCACATGGTGTGCCTATAGCTACGCCGACCCTCTGCAGGTAAAATTCATTACTGAATGTAAAAACATTGTTGTCAAGTATTCTAACAGTGTACAGATAAGCGAAACCTTTCTGTCATTCCAGTTCTTACTGTTCAGAAACTTCCTGATACTAGATATTCCCCATTCATTAGGAATGACGGTAAATAAGGATTCTATGTCCGTGGTCACAAACCAGTAATCAGTATGTAAGTTGCAAGTTTGTATATACAAATTCTGTAGAAATGCCTTGGTGTCCTTCAATATAGTGACACATTGATCTAGAAAGGGATGTAGATTATTCTCCACATAGTTAGAGGTTCAGTCACCCAGCCCTTGATGGATACTATAGGATGCATAGGTGGTATATTCAGATGTTTATGTACTTTGAGCAGTCCATACAGGTTAGGAATTAATGGATATTCTACTTTAAAGAATTCAGATAAAGGTTCATTAATCAAATTGGTAATCAGTAGATCAAATACCAAAAAAGAGACCTTCTCAATAATCCCTTTCACAATAGAATCCTTATTTACCGTCATTCTTAATGAAAGGAGAATATCTAGTATCAGGAAGTTTCTGAATAGCAAGAATTGAAATGACAGGAAGGTTTCTCTTATCTGTACGCTTTTAGAATTAATACTTGACAGCAATGTTTTTTATTCAGGTCATCCTAAGATCAAACAGTTGGTAAACAGCTCTAAAATGCACAACTGTAACCCCATGGCTTCTGTTCTGGGACTAGCCTAATTTGATTATTTATTCCACATAAATTACAGTACACTCTTGCCCAGAGGATGCAGTACAAAGTACAGGATTTCTTTCCGTAGTTATGATTTTTGTTCTGGCCATCATTGAATCAAAAAGGTTTAGGGATAAAACTATAAAATGTACCTGAGAAAATCCTAAATTCCAAAGACTTCCTGTGGGCCTAAGAGCCCTCACACTCCTTGCTTAATTCAGGTATTTCCTGCTCAGTTATTACAGAAACATCTGGTCCAGTTAAGGTATATTGAAAATATGCAGGAAAATTTTGAAAAAAAAGGGGATGACAAAAAATAGAAAAAAAGTAAAAAGCATTGCGGACATGTGTGAAGGTCATGGTGCAGGAAGGACCCGTGGGGAACTGAAGGCACTGGTGTGTGTGTGTGTGTGTGTGTGTGTGTGTGTGTGTGTGTGTGTGTGTGTGTGTGTGTGTGTGTGTGTGTGTGTGTGTGGGTGGGGGGGTCATCATAGGTGTCATTTCTCCTAAGGCTGGCCCTGGGTACAGCTGTGAGTACCCATTATGCTCCCACATATGCAAATACTATTAATGTCCTTTTTTGAGAAGAAAATTATGATTAGTGATGATTTTTCTAAATAATGTAGTACTTTGTGTACAGTACAGGAGTTAGCTATTAATTTTGTGGCTAGATTAAATCTCAATGTGGCAGGTTCGAAATTTATTTATCAGATGTCTGGTAGAATAGTGGATTTTCTGCATATTCCAATAACTGGTGAAATAATTTTTAGTTTATAGTAAAATATTTTGTAAAAGTACTAGTTCATACAGAAGGAGCTGTTGTACAAAGCCAGCATTATTGTCATTGCCCCTTTTTGACCTCGACAGACATGGTTTCCTTTCCTGTGGCCTGTGCTGGTTCATCCTCCTTGGCTGTTGGAACACTTTCCAGACCTACTATCCCATCCTGCCAAACTACGTCCTTCAGATCAGACGTCCATGAGATCAACCACATGGTTCCTCCAGTTTTAACACTAGACAGATATGCCAGGCTATCAGCCTATCTCACAGCCTCTCATAAAAGTTCCACTACAAAACTTACCATAGCAAATGGAAGAGATTTTCCATATGGTCGAATTCCAAAAGTCTAGACACCTTTTCTACTCCTGTACCTTCTATTCTACAATTCCTGGCAGACTTATTTCATGCTTACTCCAGCTTCTCCACAGTCAAGGTAAGCTAGCAGCAATTTCAAATTTTCACACAAGCCAGGGTAATTCATCTATAGCATCTCTAAAGATTTCATAGGATCATAGGAGATTACTAGGGTATTGACCCAGAGGTCATTTTAAGCCTAGCTGTTTCAACCCAATGTTATACTGTAGCAGTACTAGTCAATACCCAACATTGCATTTAGTGATGACTGCCTATGCCCAGGAGGGTTATGGACACTATCCCCAGTAAGAATTTATGGTGCCCCATCCACTCATCCAGGTTCCTCTTGAATAGTGTCATAGAGGTGCTCTGTTTCACATGAATTGGTAGCCTGTTCCAAAAACATGGCAGTCACTGGGAATAAATCTCTCCATCCAGAATGTCCTATTTAGGTTGCAGGCCATATTTAAGTCCCTGGAATGGGTAGCCCTAGACCAGACCCATTTGATTTATGGATATGCAGTAAGTTCATTAGGTTTGGGTTTTGGATTGCTGTGTAGGCCAGGCATAAGTCTCCCCTAAGAAGTCTATACGATACGGAGTATAGTGACGGGGACTTTGGTCTGTGTAAGGCACATGCTGGAGGCCCTTGATCTTCTTTGTTAGAAACCTTTGAGGTCTCTCTAATTACTGCAGGTGTTTAGTACAGTACATACCAAATGAGGCGTTATATTCAATTATGGGCCGGATAAGTGCCGAGTATACGGGCATTATAAATTTTTTTGCTCTCGAGGCGATGCCTTTACTAATCAGGTGAGCTATGTGGAAAGCTTTCCTTACAGTGGTAGACATATGGTGGTCGAAGTTAAGGTTGCGGTAAACCTGTGATCCCTGGACCCTTACCACTTCATGGGTACTTGGCATATTGTTAATTTGATAGCGTGAAGGGACATTGTTTGTGCTGAAGAGAATTGTGATGCATTTCTTTGCATTTAGTTTGAGACCGTGACTAATATAGCAGTCGTTGGTCTGTGTGAGACCCTTCTGGAGTATACTGACATCATCTGGGAATTCAGTGATTGCACCTAGTTTTCAGTCGTCTACAAACTTGGTCAGCCACAACCCTTTAGTTTTGATCTGAACTTCTGAGAACTATATACCAAGCAGTAGGGGGCCCAAAACTGACCCCTGTGGCACCCCACTGGTAACAGGTCTGCTGGTTGATGTGGAGTCATCCTCTTTGATAGTGTGTGTCCGGTTTGTCAGCCAGTTGGCAACCCATCTTACAATGAAGGGGTTTACATTCAGTTTGCTATGTTTATTGGTAATGCCTGAATGTGGGATTGTGTTGAAAGCCTTTGCCAATTGAGGTATGCTATGTGCACGGATCTTCCCTCATCAGTGGCCCCGGTCACACTTTGGTTCATAGGTTGGTACTAGGCTATTGGCCCTAAGGCCTATACAAGCCTAGCCAAACAATTCCCCGAATATTTCTTCCCACAATATTTACTTCCCTGGACCCCTGTCTAGCAGGGCGACTGACGTGATCCCCGGGGTGAATTTCCTATCTCCCATTCAGTCGTCAAGGTTCCTTTTGAAGAGGGCCAAGGAGGCGCTCTGCTTGACATGTATGGGCAGTCTATTCCAGAGTATGGGGAGTCACTGGGTCAGGAACCTATCCCTCCAGCATGTTTTGTTCATTGTGATGACAAGGTTTAGATCTCTGGAGAGTGTGGCTCTGAGGGATTTCTTTAAGTGGATCATGTCCAACAGCTCAGGGTTTGACATGGCCTTGTATGTTAAGCAGAGATCGCCTCTGAGTAGACGATATGCCACAGAGTATAGCTGGAGTTTTTTTAGACGGTCAGCATAGGGCATCTGCTTTAGGCCTGTGATTCTTTTAATAAGGTATTTCTGCGGCCTTTCCAGCTGTTGCAGATGTCTTGTGAGGTACATACCAAAAGGGGCATTGTACTCTATAATGGGTCTAATGAGGGATGAATACAGTGGGACAATGACCTCCTTTTTTCTGGATGAAAAGCCCTTAGTGATGAGGTGTGCCACATAGAAGGATTTCCTGACTGTTGTGGCGATGTAGTTATCGAAGGTGAGACCACTGTCCACCTGTGTCCCTAAGTCTCTCATCACACTTTCGGTGTTTAGTGTACTGCCAACTGTGTGGTAATTCATGGGTACATGGTTTTTCCCAAAGGGGATAACTATACATTTCTTGGCATTAAGCTTGAGCCCATGGCGCTGACACCAAGCATCTGTTTCTGTAAGGCCCTTTTGTAGAATATCCACATAATTTGGGGATTCAATAATGGCTCCCAGTTTGCAGTCACCTGCGAACTTTGTTAGCCAGAGTCCCTTAGTGTTGGCCTGTACTTCAGAGAAGTAGATGCCAAACAAGAGTGGTCCCAGGACTGAACCCTGAGGTACTCCACTTGTCACTTGTCTGGAGCTGGATTTGGAGTTGGCTACTTTTAATGTCTGGGTTCTGTCAGTAAGCCAGTTGGCAACCCATGGAGTGATGTAGGGATTTATGCCCAGCTTAGTAAGTTTACCTATGATTCCAGAGTGGGGGATGGTGTCAAAGGCCTTGGCAAGGTCCAGATAGGCTGTGTGGACCGCCTTACCCTCGTCCACAGCTCTGGAGACTGATTTGAAGAAGTCAATCAGGTTCAGGAGAAAAGATCGGCCCTTCACGAACCCAAACTGGGTGGGGTCCAGTGTTTTTAGGTTGCCAGTGTCTTTGTTTATAAGTTCCATGATAATGCGTTCCATGCCCTTGCAGATCAGGCTTGTCAGACTGATGGGACGGTAGTTGCCAGGATCCAAGGTGGATCCCCACTTGTGGAGTAGGATAACTGTAGCTGTGCGCCACTCAGTGGGCATGAAGCCTGAGGTGAGGCTATGGTTAAACATGACACTTAGGTGAGGTGCCAGTTCATTTTGTAGTTCATGTAGTACACAGCCCGAGATGTCATCTGGTCACATGGATGCTGTTTTTTTAGCTTTGGACAGTGCGGTTTCTGCCTGTGTGGCCATGATTACTGGAATTTGGCAATCTTTTGGTATTGAGATGGGCCCTTTAGGGGGTGAGGGGGGTGAAGTTGGCGCTAAATCGATCTGCTAGGATATTGGCAATATCCTTGGGATCAGTATATTCAATGCCATTCTCTTCTAGCTCGAAGCAGATCTGAGCATTGCCATTTAGATTCTTGACATAACTATAGCATGCCTTGTGGTTGTCTTTGGAAATTTTATTTTCGTAACTAGCTATGGAGAATTTTATGAGGGATCTCAGCTTCTTACTGAGGCTGGTAAGGGAATTTTTTTTATATCCTGGGATGTTCCTCTTTTCTGCAACAGTTTCTTCCTTCTGTTGTACAGTTTGTTTATGGCAGGGGACCACCAGATTGTCTTCTTTTTTTTTGGAGGAGAGCATCTTGGTTCTATTTGGGATGGCACAATTAATGCACGAGTGGATGTGCTCATACAGTGCCTTAGTGCAGGATTCAGCAGTCAAACTTTCAGCTCCATGGGTACCATGAAGTTTGTCACTTCTGACTTAAGTAGCATGAAGTTGGCTTTGGAGAAGTTTTTTACAGAGGTTTCCTTACTGGGGGGTGGGGTGGGGGTGGGATGTGGATGTCAAGGGTGATTTGCTTATGGTCAGACCTGACCAATGAGGAGGTGACCACTGGTGTGGAGCATCTATCTCCCATGTTGGTAATGACCAGGTCTAGGATATTGGAGCCCCTGGTGGGGCAGTGGATTAATTGATCCAGGGCATTGGAATTTATGAATTCCAAGAATCGTTGGGAAAAGGTGTTGGTACCCCAGTAGTTTTCCCAGTTAATGGCATGGTAGTTGAAATCACCCAGTATTAGGGTGTTTGGTTGTATCTTAATATTTTCCAGTATGTTTAGAAAGGTGTAGTGAGAATCGTGGGGCATGATGGGGGATCTGTAGCAAGCTACAATTTGGATTGCAGTCTTACCTAGTGTTAGTTGCACCTGGAGAATTTCAGATGCATTGTGTTGGGCAACTAGCCTGGCGGTGTGAATATCCTTGGTGAATATGGACACTCCTCCACCTTTAGTGTTTTGGTCTTGATATTTAGAAGACAGGATCTGCCCTTCATGAAGCCGGATTGGACAGGATCCAGGGTTTGGAGGTCACTTATGTCTTTATTTATGAGGTCCGTAATAATACGTTCCATGGCCCTACAGATGAGGGTGGTCAGGCTTATGGGTCTGTAATTCCCTGGGTCTGTTGCTAGGCCACCTTTGTGGAGGGGAATAACTGTAACTGTTCTCCATACCACAGGAACAAAGCCTGTGGTTAGGCTTTGATTGAAAAGCATACTTAGTGGTGATGCTAGTTCATGTTTTAGCTTGTTTAGAAGACAGCCTGGGATGTCATCTGGTCCCATAAAGGCTGTGTTCTTTACCTTGGACAGGGCTTTGAGGACCTGTTCTTCAGATATGTAAGGTGGGGGGGGGAGTTTGGTGGAGGGTTTGTAGTAAGTTAGGAAGGGATAAGGGAGTGAAATTTTCACCAAACCTATCTGCTAGCAGGTTCACTATCTCTGTGGGGTCAGTGTGTGTGATACTGTTGACCACCAGTTATGCGCACGCTTGAGTCTTACCCTTTAGGTTATGTACATAGCTATAAAAGGCCTTATGGTTATCCTTAGCAGTACTTGCTAGGCTTCTCTCAAAGGAGCTCTTGGAGGATTTGACAAGTTGTCTTATTTGCTTGTTAAGATGTAGGAGGATGCTTTTCCATTGTTGAGTCCTTATCTTTGTTTTCTTGGACAGCAACGTTTTGTGTTTATTGTAGAGTTTGTTGATGCTGGAAGTTCACAATGGCAGCTTGATTTTACTTGGGATTCTGGCTTTGATTCTGTCTAGTACAGCCAAGTTTATACACTTATGTATGATTGTACAGGCATTAGTGTAACCTTTGGTGTAGTTACCACTTTCAGCTTGGGGTGGGGCTTGGAATGCATTTATACCTTCACCTAGGAGAGTATAGTTTACTTTGGTGTGTTTTTTAGTCTGATTTCACCCTTTGTGAGTTCTGGTGTTAGTGACAGTTCAAAGGTTCATAGGGTCATAGGTGTTTATTAGGATAATGACCACAAGGGCCTTTTTAAGCCTAGCCATGCTTCCTAAATCTCTGGCAAGTGCTGATACCCTTGATAAGTGTAAGCATGGGCCTGGGAGATGAATAATTTACAGGTTACCTGCTTCCATTAGAGACATAGGTGCCAAACCAGGGATGAATTTCTGGTTTCCAATCCAGTTGTCCAAGTTGCACTTGAATTGGGTTAGGGAGGAACTCTGCTTCACATGGATGGGAAGCCTGTTCCATAGATAGGGTATTCTCTGGGATATGCACCTATCTCTCCAGCAGTTCCTATATATATATATCACAGGCAAGGATTACGTCTTTAGAATGGATAATTCTGGTACTGTTTGTTTTGTGGATATGCAGGAGGTCCATCAGAGTGGGGTCTGACAATGCCCTGTATGCCAAGCATAGATCTCCCCTGAAAAGCCTGTAGGAGACAGAATATAGGGATGGGGCCTTGAGGTGGTCTGCATAGGACATATTACTTATGCCCTGTATTCTTTTAGTGAGGAACCTCTGTGGACGTTCCAGCTGTTGGATATACATGGTTAGGTACATACCAAAGGAGCATTGTACTCAATAATTGGTGTGATGAATGCTGAATACAGTGGAACAATGACTTCCTTGGACTTAAATGACATACCTTTGTTTATAAGGTGCGCGAAATAGAATGATTTTCTCACCACTGTAGACACGTGATGGTCAAAGGCTAGATTACTATCTATGTGTGTCCTAAGTCCCTGATTACTGGGTCAACTCTAAGGGGTGTGTTGTCAATATGATAGTTACCAGGGATGGATGACTTCCCAAAGGATACTATTATGCATTTCTTGGCATTTAGTTTTAGTCCATGGATCTGACACCAGTTGTTTGTCTGTGCCAGCCCCTCCTGGAGAATTGTGTCAGTGTGAGATTTAATGACAGCTCCTAATTTGCAATCTTCTGCAAATTTAGTCATCCAGAGACCACTGACATTGGCCTTGACTTCTGAGAAGTAAGTGCCAAAAAGGAGCGGTCCAGGGACTGATCCCTGAGGGACTCCACTTATGACTGGCCTCTTTGTAGAGATAGAATCCCCAATTCTAACTTCTTGCGTCCTGTTTGTGAGTCAGTTGGCTATTCACTGAGTGACATACGGGTTTGCACCTAACCTCTTGAGTTTGTCAGCAATGCCTGAGTGGGATATTGTGTCATATGCCTTGGCTAGGTCAAGGTAGGCAGTGTGAATCATTTTGTCCTCATCCATTGCTTTGCTGACCTTCTCCTGACCTTCTCAAAGAAGTCCACTAGGTTGACCAGGCATGATCTGCCCTTGACAAAACCAAACTGGGTTGGATCCAGTGTCTGGAGTTTTGTTACATCTCTACTGACCATCTCCATGATAATTATTTCCATGGCTTTACATATAAGACTAGTGAGACTTATGGGTCTGTATATGGTCCATCTTTGTGCAGAGGGATGAATGTTGCCTTTCTCCATTCATGAGGCAGGAATCCTGTTTGGGGGCTGCATTTAAATAGTAATTCCAGAGGCCCTGATAGGTCAATTTTCATGCTAATTAGAAGGTATCCTGGGATATTGTCTTGGCCCATTAATGCAGTGTGCTTGGTCTTAAAGAGAGCATTAAGGACCTGTTCCCTAGTGATAGCAGGGGGAGTTATATATGATGATATTTCCTGAGGGAAGGTTGAGGGGGAGAGAGGAGTAAGGTTGGCTGAATTTATCAGCCAGGAGGTCTGTTATATCTTCTGGCTCAGTATAGGTGGCTCCATTTACAATGAGCTCTGCATACAATTATGTATTGCCTTTGATGTTGCAGACATAGCTAAAGAATGCTTTGTGGTTGTCCTTGGCTTGGGAGGCCAAACTTACCTCAAATTTGGCTTTGGTAGACTTTATTTGTCCTCTGAGTTGTTTGTTTAGTTTGATGAGAGTGCTTTTATCCTGCTGGGTACTGCACCTCCTAATTTTTGCCATGATTTTCTTCCTCCTGTTATATATCTGATTGATTTTGTGATTCCACCAGGGAGGCTTGTTTTTTTGATTTAGTTCTGTACTTCTTCCTGGTGAGTACAGCTGCCTCTTTGCAGCTATTAACATGCTTGTACAGGGTTTCTGTGAACAATTGTGCATAGGTAGAAGTGTTCTCAGGGTTTATGGGGGCTTGAATTTTTGCCAGGTTCTCACTTAATAGCAGGAGGTTAGCCATATAATAGTTCCTGAATATTCCAGGTTTAGCTGGGGGTCCAGGTTTTATTTTTACTTCAAAGGAGAGGTGAATGATTTGTGTTCAGTTTTTACTAATGAGGGTCCAACAGTTACAGCAGTGCACCTGTCTGATGTGTTGGAGAAGACCAGATCTAGAATGTTTGCTCTTCTTGTTGGAGTATGGTCAGTTTACTCCAGGCCATTTAAATTCACAAAGTCAAGGAATTTTTGTGCTAGCAAGTTTGGGCTACAGTAGGTTTCCCATTTGATGGTGGGATAATTGAAATCTACCATAGCCCTTATGTTTGGTAAAATTTGGATTGTCTTCAGTTTGGTTAAGTAGGCTTCATGGGTGTCATGACCCATGGAGGGGAATCTATAACTGGCTAGGACTTTAATGGGGGTCTTACTGACCATAACCTGGACTTGGAGTAACTCCATGGAGTTGTCCAGTCTAACTAGATGGAAGGTGACTTTATGTTTAATATAGATTGAAACACTGCATCCTTTGGTTTTCACACATTCATTTTGCAGTCTAAAGGTGTGGAAGGCATTGTAACCTTGCAGGGCCAGGGTACTTTCTGAGGCTTTAAACCAGGTTTCTTTGACTGCATAGACATTTACATCTTCTGGTGATCGAAGTACTTCCAAGGAGTGCAGTTTTTGGTTTAAGCTCCTAGCATTTAGCAGCATGACCCTTATTTTGTTCTGATTGGTTAATTTCACGTTGATAATGTTATTTTTGAGACCTTGCCTAAAAAGGCACTATGGGGGAGGCAAGAGCCTTTGCCAGCAGCCAAAAGCCGGGGGGGGGGGCAGGTGCAAATAATCTCTGACAAAGCAGTGAAGTTTGTCGACCATGGCTTCCCAGGCAGACAGGAACTGGATCCCCTTGGAATGACACCAAAAACTAAGCCAATTATTGAAATCAGTCATTTTTGTTTATACTGTGGCATCATTCTAGGTGAGGGTAGTATGCTGCTTAAGGCTAGGGACATACCTGTCTGGGACACATACTCAGAGAGCTCGACCATGTCTCTCTTCATATAGTCCATTGAGGTACATCTCAGGTCATTCATACCAACATGAACTATAACAGAGTCATAACAGTACTTTTTGCTGAGAGACCTGAGTGCATGTGTGATTTGGTGAATCCTGGCAATGGACAGGCAGCTGACCGTGACTTTTTCCTTGTTCAACCTGGTGACTGGGACATCTGTGTGTCTCCCAATTGAATCTCCAATGACAAGGAAACTTGGTTTTTGAGTGTTTCTCCTTATGAGCTAGGTGAGTTAGACACTGGTGTTGGTATGTGTCATGGGTGCTGTGGAGACTGTGTTAGCTGTAGCAGACTTGTGTTTTGGAGATCTCTGGTGTTTCGGTACGTTTTTCGAGAGAACCTCCAGGTATGTGGATTTACGTGTTAGATGTGTACTGTGTGTTTGAGTAGTGATATGTGTATGAGTAGTGGTGCTATGTGAATATGCAGTGGTGGGTGAATTGACATCCTTCTTCGTGTTACTGTTTTGACTTAGACAGAGAGCATGGATTCTAGATTCTAGGTGTAAATACATCTCTCATACTGTGTACTAGATTGTGTTGTTAGTAGAGGGTTGTCTGTGTTCATCAGACATTTGCTACACTGCCTGAAGAGATCCAAGTTAAATAGGTTGGTAAGAAAAACAAGGGTAGTCCAACTGTCCATAATGCTAGGTTGAAGACTGTTGTCACTAGGGGTGGCTTTTTCAGAAAAGATTACTGAGGAGCTCAACGAATGAATATTTCTGCCTGGGTTTTAAGGGAAATTTTGTTGAATTTAACTGTCTGGCTTTGGCACACAATTGTGCAGCAGTGCATGATGCTGCACAATGCACAGACAAGCAGAAACCTGCTCAGATGCAGGGCCTAAATACCAGAAGCTAAAACCTGGGAAAAAACTCTTAACAAAATTCAAAAGGACCAATGAGGATACTTATTCCAAGCCCTAGACTGGCCTCCCTTTACTAGTCAGATCCCACTCAACACAATTCTCTCACAAAAGTGCAGTTTGACCCCTTCCAATCCAAGACGGCATGGAAAACATGCTCAGAACAAACAAATCACTAAAAGCAGTTCCAGAAGTAGAAGGCCTGGATCTGGACTATGCTACAGCTACTAGCTACCCTAGTTTCAGTGGGAAACATTAGATAATGTTTAACACAGCAGGAAAATAGCAGTGAGACACTGAGAAAATCAACCAGGAGGCTGTAAAGAATGATTTAAACAGTTAGCAAGTCAGTTAATTGAGTACTGCTTGGCAGGAGAACCATAGCAGGCAAAACAGATATCTTTAAAACAGTAAAACAATACCAGTAAATTCTTAACAGTGAAAATAATAAAAAGCTTGCTAAACAGTGTAAACAGCAATAAAATTTGATTTTACAGGCACAGTGTAGCAGGCAATTGCAGTATAACAGTCTAGCTTAATACTCAGTAAATAAATATAGTATAAAAGCCTTTTTAAAGGGAACCTTTCTTCTCAGATAACTCATCAAGGATCCTTTTCCCCATGGGATTTAACCATTATGTTACAAACACTGACACAGCCTTCTTTTTAATCAGCAGCTTCAGCTGATATAAAATTCTTTACCTGGAAAACTATTTTTCTGGTAGCTCTAACTTTGGCCAAAAGAATATCTGAACTGCAAGCTCTTTCATGCAGGGCATCCTATTTGATCTTTGATATAGACAGGGTTTCTCTTCAAAGCAATGCGTCCTTTCTTCCATAGGTGGCATCCAAAACTAATATAAATCAAAATATCAACTTACCTGTATTTTTTCCATGTTTTTCTAACAAGGGCAAATATCAATTGCATTTACTAGATGTTCACTAGCAACTGTGTTTTTACCTCATAGAATCAAGATTTTGGAAGTCAGACCAACTGTTTGTTGCCTTTTCAAAAGAGAAACAGGGAAAGACTGTATTTAAAGTAACATCTTCTTTGTGTTCACCAAAAGAGGTATGACTGCGAGTTAAACCAAAAGCTCATTCCACTAGAGCAGTTGCTACTTCTGCTGCATTTGCTAAGACTTCCCATTCATGACATCTGTGCAGCAGCTAGTTGGTCTACAGTTCACACCTTTATTTCTCATTATAAGTTGACTGTGCAGTCTAGGGCACACTCATCCTTTGGCTCTACCATTCTCAGGAATATCCTTCCAAGAGTCCACCCAGGATTTAGTGCATGGGAATTTGTCCCAGTGTTGAATCAGAAGAAAATAGACAATATTGGATATGAAAGTGATATACTCACCATAATGATAGAGCCATCTTGTCTGATTTTTGTCCGGTTCAATGTCCCACCCTCCAACCCCCTTTCCAAAGTATAATGGTTATTCTTATAATGGCCAGGTTTTTGGCTGTCCTTAGCTGACAAACCTTCTTTCTGTTACTGTTGTGCTTATGTCACATGATTTAGTAGGTTGCTATGGTATAGTTCAAGTTTACAGTTACATTATGATTATTATTATGGAGAAGAACTATCCACTATGGACCAAACTCAATCTGAGGTGATTAGGTGGCGCTGTAGGGATTATGGGTAGGGGAGGAGTCAAAGCCCCGAAGCAGAAATCTTTGTCATTGCCGAGGTCAGATCCCATTGGATCCGACAACCCACAGTTGAACCAGAAGAAAATCAGACAACATGAATCTATCTTTATGATGAATACATAACTTTCATTTTGTGAAATTGTGTGAAATTTTCACTGAAATGCATTATATAGCCATCATTTTTTAAATGCAATTCAGTATATGAAGCTTATACAAAAGTGGTTATAACTGCTGTGTAGGATCTCTTCTTGTTTGTTTAGTTTAAACATTAACTAGTCTAGGTTCACAGGACAAGTATACATTTGTATAATGTAAGGTGGAATCATTTCCTGTGATTGCTAGGTGTGTGAAACTTGAATTACTGTAACTTATTATTGTACCACAGTCAGACAGCTGAAGTATTTACACATTCAGTAAAGTGACTATAATTGATGGGTACAGAGGAACCAAGGAAACAAGTGTGTTCATCCATGCATTCCTAAAACTAACCTATATTCAAAACAGACGGTTCATGTAATCTTTGCAAAGAAACAGCAACCGCAAAGCAGTAACAAAGTGAACTGGAAGAACTTCTTCTTTATACACAGAGCAAGTAACAATAAAAATCAGTCATCTTAAATACGTATTACAAATCATAAATAATTAACTAATTAAATAACCAATTAACTTTTTAAAGAAATATTCACAACTTTCTTAAGCACATAAAAAACAATAAGCAAGCTGAAACATTTAATAAATGATGTAAAACTTCCATTACTAAAAGTCTGTAAAAGATTGATATATCAACAATATAATAATACTAACATATCACAGCTTAGCAGCCCTCATGTTCAAGACTGGGTATATTGAAATGCAGTCAACCCTGGGGGAGATAAAACATCCAATTTCATTTGCCATCGCAATTCCCTGTATTCCCACTGCCCACCTCTGATGTCAAAAGGTGTTCTTTCCAGAATACCAAATTCAAATTTAGTGAAACCCACACAATTCTGTGTGCTTGCATGAGTGTGTAGTGAGTGGAGTGTGGTGTTTAAAGTTTGTTCTTGTTGTTTAGTGGGACATGTCGGATCTCCCTAAACAAGTTTTCAAGATATGCACTGAGTGTGGCCACAAATTGTCACCTGCTGATGGCCACACTCTTTGCGTGTTTTGTTTGGGTGCGGCCCATTTAACCACTGATTGCTGTATTTGCATGGGTTTTAACCGTGCGCCCTTAAGGATCGGCAGGCCAAATTAGTTATGAAGAGCCTGCTCCCTTCTATGGAAGCCGCTGCCTCCTCTTCTGCTTCGGTCGCAGCTGTTGCTGTGACCACCTCTCCTTCTACTTCTGCCCTTCCTTCTCCTCCCTCCCAGGCTGGGACTCATCCTCCTGCCTCTAAACCTTTGGAAGTGGAGCGTAGAAAAGGCAGAGAGAAGGACGAAGAGCACAGACCAGAGAAGAGAAAGAGGTCTCCAGACCTTTCGGCTCCAATCATGTAATTTTTGCAGGACCTCCTACCAAAAGTCAGCCTAGACACCATGACTCCCATCAGCTCCGATCTCCTAGATTTTCTCCAGAGCCGGAGAAGCCCAGACCACCCTCTAGACTAGAGCCTCAGTTCCTCGACCTGCCAGGTTGGAGTCTCTGGCTTTGTTGCAGTCCACCCGCAGTATCTCTGAAGTCGACATGGATAAAATGATGTGGAGATTTATTCGCACACAAATTCAGATGGGAGTCTTGCCAGCCCCCTCTCCCTCTGGAGGGGGGAGCTTGCTTCCCTTCTTTACACCTATATCTCCTTCTCTGATCTGACCCCCAGTTTCGGAGTACATGGATCCGAGAGTGCCCCTAGTCAGGGGGTTGGCGCCGATAGTACCTGTTTCCTTGATGCCTGCAGCTGCCTGGAACGTGCCAGATCCAACTAGTTCAGATCTGAGTGGCTCTCTGAGCCGGAGCCTGGGTGTCAGATCCGAGGGGGTGGAGCTGTTTCCATCAGCTCCGATTTTGTCACAGCCCCCTCCTCGGAGTGCTGTCTACTTCGGGCCCAGCTCTGATCCTCCCATCAAACCTGGGGAGAGTAGTTTCCCTGGCCCACATTACTCAACCTGGTTAAGGAACTGGCTGAGTCTCCCTGAAAGTCCTTGTCGCAGAAGGACAGGGCTATGTTCTTCTCGAGGATGGCCACCTTGACAGCGGTTTCAAACACATCCATGCGACTCCTCTTACACGCGACTGAAGGAGTGGCTGGGTCCGGCATGTCCATGAGGCGTAATGCCTGGCTCAGATTATGTCAGTTCGTGGAACCCTTCAAGGCAGCTTTTGCAAATGCCCCATATGAAGGCTCTTCCCTCTTTGGTAAGACCATCCGAGACACTTTGGTCCAGAGTGAGAAAAACAGGAAGACACTGTCTGCCATCGGAATCTGCTTATCGAACCCTCAAAGATCCTTTTCCCAGAATCAGCGAGGGCAAAAGAAGATGTGGTTCTGGAAGTCTCAGTATTCCTGGGTCACTCAGGGCTCTTCTTCCCCTAGAGGCAGAGGAGGACAGGATAGATGGTGGCCCAGAGGCAGTGGGGGTCCGAGGAATTTTGGGTCTCGTGAACCATTCTGGGACAGGCTGGCATAGCAACCCTGAGGGGTTGCCCAACTGCTCTGTTCTGGAGGCAGTCAGTGGTCACCTGTCATTGCACCTGGCGGCATGGGAGCCCATGTCATCAGACCATTGGGTGCTTCAGATAATTTCCAGAGGCTATTCAGTCCCATTTGTGGTTCCTCCTACACCTTACAAACACCTCCCAGATGTACCACCCATGCAAAGGGAGGCAGCAGTGCTAGAAGTTTCCAAGCTGCTAGAGAA
The DNA here is from genome assembly GCF_019279795.1 of Protopterus annectens. Lineage (NCBI taxonomy): Eukaryota > Metazoa > Chordata > Ceratodontiformes > Protopteridae > Protopterus > Protopterus annectens. The sequence goes on along the minus strand of NC_056729.1, from coordinate 429,274,722 downwards.
ACGAGCCATCAAACCCGTCCCCTCAGATCAGTCTGGATCGGGCATCTACTCCAGGTTCTTTTTGGTGCCAAAAAAGACAGGGGACTTAAGGCCCATTCTGGACCTATCTACTCTGAACCTGTCAGTTGCCAAAGAGAAGTTCTGGATGGTCACTTTACAGTCCATCATGCCGTACCTGCAAGAGAGCAACTGGATGTGCTCATTTGACCTCCGAGATGCTTACTATCACATAAAGATGCACAGAAGCTCCATGAGATTTCTACACTTCCGGCTAGGAGCCAATCATTATCAGTTTTGAGCCCTACCCTTTGGTCTCACCACAGCCCCTAGGGTGTTCACCAAAGTGATGGCAGTAGTAGCGGCTCACCTGAGGCATCAGGGGATTCAGGTCTACCCTTACCTGGACGATTGGCTCCTTACTGCTCCCACCAAGCATCTACTTTGTCGGACTAGAGATTATTTCCTAAAGCTTGCACACTATCTAGGGATTACAATCAACACAGCCAAATCTCTTCTGAATCCTGTCCAGGTGATAGAATACATAGGGACACGGATAGACATGCTACAGACAAAAGTTTTCCTGACCATGGAGAGAGTTTGAAACCTAAGGATGCATGTCACCTTCATTTACCGATCTCACATTCCCTCAGCAGAGTCGGTCTTAAGGGCCCTAGGTTCTATGGCAGCGACGATAACACTCCTTCAATGTGCTCGATTATATATATGCTAGTACTACAGTGGACTCTAGCGGTGGAATGGTCCTTGTTGGATCTTCCGTTGTCACACCTGATACACCTCAGCCGAGTCTGCAGGTTGTCCCTTCTTTGGTGGATGCAGTCTTTGGAAATCTTGGAAGGACGACCTTTTGATCCAGCTCCTGCCCAAGCCACAGTGACCACGGATGTCTCCCAACTAGGGTGGGGGTCATTGTTTGGGAAGGACAGTCCAAGGCATGTGGTCCTTGATCGAGACCAGTTTGCATATAAATGTTCTGGAGATGAGGGCGGTCCTTTTAGCATTGCAGGCCCTTCATGCCTTTCTACCTCTGGGAACCATTGCAATCCAGTCAGACAGTATGTCAGTGGTCTGATATATCAACAAACAGGGAGGGACCAGATCTTACCCCCTTTGTTGTGAGACCATGAAAGTTTGGGAATGGGCAATCTCCACTGGTCATTTTCTGGTAGCAACGCATATTCTGGGATGGTCCAACATTCTAGCGGACAAACTTAGCCAGACTATTCTAATGCCTTATGAGTGGTCTCTTAATCATTCAGTAGTGGAGCAGATCTTTCTAGAGTGGAGTCGGCCTTGCTGCGATCTCTTCCCATCTCCTTCCAACGCAAAGTGCAGCGAGTTCTTTGCTCTGAACCCCCCCCCACTGGGGGAATCCCCCAGAGATGCTGTAGTCCATGCTTGGCCTCCTGGTCTTCTTTATGCTTATCCTCCTGTACCCCTTATTCCAAAGTTTCTACAGAAAGCTTGTCAACTGGGGAGCAAAGTGATCCTCATTGCCCCCTCTTGGCCTCACCAGGTATGGTTTCCCTTCCTGTGGTCTCATCTTCCAGCTCCGCCTTGGATCCCATTCAGGATCTCATTTTGAACCCCTCGAGGATCCTTCATCCGAATCTGGACAGTCTGAGGCTCACAGCTTGGCTGCTGCAATTCCCTTAATTGCTAGGACTCCTGGATTGTCTTCTTCGGTTAGATCTAGTCTGTTGGCAGCTCATAAGTCGTCCACCAAGAAGATTTATCACAGCAAATGGAAGTGTTTTTCCTTTTGGGCTTTTCAAAGGAGTTTAGATCCATTCACGGCTCCTGTTCCAGCTATTCTTGATTTTTTGGCAAATAGTTTTCAACATGGGGCTAGTTCGTCTACGGTCAACGTTCAACTAGCTGCCATTTCTCATTTTCACGTTGGCGAGAATTCTGCTTCTTTAGCCTCTTTCAGAGTGTGCAAAGCTTTTATCAAAGGTACCTTTTTCTTATGTCCTCCGGTCAAAGATCCCATTCCCCCGTGGGACCTTACTATGGTACTTCAAGCATTGGTTGCTCCTCCATTTGAACCTGCAGCAACTACAGATCTTAAGTTTTTGTCTTGGAAGACAGCATTTCTAGTGGCTATCACCTCTACTAGGAGGGTTTCAGAACTGCAAGCGTTGTCTGTCAAGATTCCATACATGATTTTCCACAAGGACAGGGATTCTCTTCCCACCAATCCTTCTTTTCTCCCAAAAGTAGCATCTGAGGTTAATATCAATCAAACTATCAATTTACCTGTTTTCTTCCCAAATTTTGCAAACAAAATGGAGTACAAGTTGGATTTGTTGGATGTTCGTAGACAGTTATGGTTCTATTTAAACAGGACCAAAACCTTTTGTAAATCTGACCAGTTGTTTGTGTCATTTTCTAAACTTTTTTGGAGTAAACCTATCTCTAAGTTTATCATTGCAAGGTGGATCTCCCTATGTATCCTTCAGATCTACAATGATAAAGGTTTGTCTCCTCCGGGTCAGGTTAAAGCTCAGTCGACTAGGTCCATGGCTACTTCTGCGGCCTTTTGGTCGAGCGTATCATTAAATGATATTTGTTCTGTGGCTACTTGGTCCTCATCTCATACCTTTATTTCTCACTATAAATTGCATTTGATTTCTTGAAGGAGAGCATCCTTTGGTTCTGCGGTGCTCCAGAATATCTTTCCATGTGGGCCATCCAGGTATTTAGTAGCTGAGGACTGTGTCCCACAGGTTGAAGATCAAATGAAGTAAACTACTTCAGATATAGAAGTTATGTACTCACCATAACGTTCCACCTGAGTAGTTCTACTTCATTTGTCTACAACTGTCCCTCCATCCTTCCCCCTGGCCTTACCATATGGACAGCATTATAGCTAGTTTTAGGTGTGTAAAGTGTTTTTTGGGATTGGGTTGTTCAGTGGGGGTTGTAAGGTAGTGGTGGTGTATTATGGCTAAGGGGAGGAGCTTGGAGCAGGTGCTTGTGAAGTTACCGGCTCAGATCCGATACGGATCCGGTACCCACAGGTCGAAAACAAATGAAGTAGAACTACTCAGATGGAACGTTATGTTGAGTACATAACTTCTTTTTTCTTTCATTAATCATGATTTTTATTCAGGCCATCACTTGATTTAAAGTAGTTAAAAAAGGTATAAAATGCACCCCAGAGCACCTAGAAAAACATGATTTCTGGAAGAAGGTGAAGAGTAAGGCACAATATGAGAAAGGAAGGAAAACATCCTATATGGTGTGGGGGGGCCAGGATGGCAGAAAACCAGGAGGGAGTACTGGGAGATGTGTGTGTGTGTATGGGGGGGACAGTAGGCAACACAGGAACCCTTCATCCATGGCACCATTTTACCTGAGACCAGCCCTGCAAGTAGGGTTGTTGTAATGTAATGTCATTGGGACCAAAATGTCAATCACTGTGAATGTCCCTCTGTGGACATCACTGTGGTCCCCATCTTGACACTTGCTGGGTGCCCCCAAAATACTAACACTGGCCCTGCCAGATATAGAATAAATGGGTGCACGGTGGTGCTAGATGTCCCACTTTCAAAAGTCAGAAGACCAAATAGGATTAAAATATGCAAAACGAGAACATGACTGAAGAATGCATTTTTCTTGTATTCTGATTTGTACTGCATAAATAGGTACAGTTATGAATCATTATGATATCACTACAGTTTGAAACATTTGACATTGCTGAATGCATGCTGCTTATATCAGCAATAAACAAAACTGTCACAAAACGCTTATCCCAGGAAATGATTTTATGCATGATGATTACAGCTTTATAGTGGTCTAATTCTTCATATGTTGAAGGGTGACATGAACTACAGGCACACATTACATGGAAGATGTGCATGTGTGTAGCATGTTGTGATATGCATTGCCATTCCTGCACCCCACCCTTTAAAAATTTGAAGAAGCCAGGAATCAGACACATACTGTGAACATCCTGTTTAAGAGTGAACTCAATGCACTAGGGCTCAGTACGTCATCACCCAATTCTAAGTTGTAACCCTATTGTTACTGTACTCTTATGTGCAGTAGTACACCAACAAATTTTGTCATCACATTGACATATCTTGACAACATTTGAGACGAACACCAAAGCAAGCAGAAAACTCATGCTGGAATCCACTATGAAAAATTATTTCTTGTTTAATCGGGATGAGTGTATTCAAACCCAAGACATCTAAAAACATGGGATTTTGATAGTCAAAACAGAAACACTCTCAAGGTTGCAAAACACAAAAAGTATTATTTCTTTTGCAGGCATCAAGTCCTCACACCTACAAGTTATATATATTTATATGTCTATCTCTATATCTGCATCTGTATTTATCTTGTCACTGTTGATGTGACACCCAACATCATGTGCACAAATAGGAAAAGGGGTTGAGAATGTATGTATGTATATATATATAAACTTCTGAGATCTCCGAAACTGCAAAAAGAGGGAGAAATGTGGAAAACAAAGCTCTCCCCTACTTGTTGCTCTGTGACCGTAGCCTACATGACAGGGTATTGTCAGTCTTTCATAGTTGGTGTTTTAAGCATCTACCAACTATTTATTGACAAACAGTAGGCCTCCCCTCAACTCTATTGTTGTGTTTTTCTTACTTATTTATATATGCATGTATTATATATATTTTTTTTTTGTTTTTATATTATTTTTTATATATTTTTGATGTAAAATAGTTCCTCCGCCTAATGTTTCAAAGTTGCTGTAGTATATGTAAATGGTGTTAGAGAAAGCATTTTACATCCAAAATATAGCATTTAAAAATATCTGAATATTTGCTTTTTTTTGGTCCCTTACTGCTAAAATAGTTTCTTGCAAGTCATTGTGGATTGAAGTCATTAAATAATGAGTGGATGGGAAATAGAAAATTCACCCCGCGATCACTTCAGTGAGTCTACTCTACAGAGGCACTGGGAACTAAGGTCAGGAGGCACGATGCCAGGGTAATCTTATAGGCTAGGCTTGTAAAGGCTCCAGGGCCATTAGCCTAGTACACACCTATGAACCTATGATAGCATACATTTGACTTTCAGACTATTTCCTTCACGAAATTCATGTTAACACAAATTTATTTAACTTACTTTTCATTTTTTTTTAAGTACAACATTTAAAATATGTTACTATTTTTGAGCCCTTGTTCCCCCTTTATTTTGGGCTTTATCCAGATTTCTTGAACTGAAAGGTTGAGAGGTACACAAACCTCTTATCTTGCTGCTGCCAGTGTTCCATCAGTCTCACTCTCTCTCACACAGATACCCCCCCACACACACACACACACACACACACACACACACACTCTTGCACTTCAGAAAATGCATGCTAACGCAAGTCCTATTATTGAAGCAACTTTGTGATTTTTTTAACTGGAATATGTTCCTGTTTTGAGCCTTTCTTCCCCCTTTATTTTAGGTTTTATTCAGTTAACTGGATCTAAGAGGTGAGAGGTACGTAAGCTTCTTGAATGCTGCTGCCACTATTGGATTGCTCTCACTCTTCACTCTCTCTCTCACTCACACACACCTTGCTTTCATGCAAGCATGAATTCACACACAGAAACAGAAACACACACAAACAGAAACACACCCACACACACTTTTTTCTGTTATATTTAGTTTTACACTCACTAACCAGCAAAAGTGTTGCTTAGTGAGTATAAAATAACTGCTCGATTGATCTTGCTTTCACTGACATGCACACATACGCTTACAAAGGCACACACACACAAACACACACAGACCTTTTCTTTTAATTTTCTATATATTTTTTTTTTTTGCATTTTTCACTCTCTAAACAGCAGAAGAGTGTAAAATAATGGGGCCATTAGTGTTTTTTTTCTGCATGAGCTTGATATACTGCTGTGAACCGGCAAACTCGTTTTTCAGCGGGCATTACTTGTACATTAATACCTTGCTGGAGAATGTTCGTTCTCCAGTAAGGGTATTAATGCACAGTTTGCCCATTCTCTAAACAGACATTAACACATGTGACTATACACACACGCATGAGGAAATGCTGTGCACTAACTGTAGCTGTATATGAAATACAGCTTGAGAGATTGTTTTTAGTTTCCCTTTGGAATGTGGCAGTCTTCTTAAATTACAGCATTACTGCGGTGCTTAAATTACCCGCGGTAGTGGTGCTGTGGTAGCGTTGTCGCCTCACAGCAAGACGTTGTCCCGTTTTCGATTCTCAGCTAGAGCGTCTTCTGTGTGGAGGCATGCATGAATGAGCGTACCTTCGTTGAAGGTTGTGCGTCAGGGCTGGTAACTCGGCACCTAAAAATCCACTACCAAACATTAGCGGACCAGAGTTCCGCTGTGGCGACCCCTAACCGGGATAAGCCGAAAGACACAACAACAACTGTGGTACTTAAATTATACTGACATTTTTGTTTTACATTTTTTGAAAAATGTGTATATATAGCAGGCAGCATCCCTTGTAATAAAGAGCAGTCATGTTGAAATGTGCTTCCCTGCTGTACATTTATCTCTTTATTCATTGCTGCTTACTTTCTTAATGGTACAGTTGTTTAGAAGAAGCTTCTAGATCAGGGAGTAGGCAATCCCTGGCACCATTGCCAAAGAGAATCAATGAAACACATTTCTCTCAGCTCTCCACTGGGAGCCAGCAAAGGGGGGTGTATTGATTAATGACAAAACTTGAGCAGATTTACTGACATATTTGATGATAAATATAGTTGGTATACTTAAAATATGTAATTTTATATTCAAGTATCACTCCACCAAAGTCTGTCTACTAGCACTTGAACATCTTGCAAAAATGTTTTGGCATTGTACTTACAAAAGGTTGCACAACACTAATCTAGATTTTTTTATATAACATGGATCTTCAGTAAAAATGGACAAAAACAACTAGAAGCAAGCAAACTGGGTGCAGAAGTATAAAAACGACAATGTAGCATCCTTTTCCTGTATTTCATATTATAAAGTGGTAAAATATAAAAAAGGAATAAAACAGGAACATCCTTCATTCATATCATTATATAGATATTTAAACTAAGAAGGAATAGTGTAGTGACACAAAGCTTATAACACACAGGCATGTTTTGAGATTGCTTTTAGCTACTGCTATGGAATCCCAGGAAAAAAAACAGCAGTGTTCAAGTCACTCAGTAACCTTTAGTTTGTGAACATTAAATTACAAAAAAGTCACCAGAGCAGATTTTTTTCTAAAATAATGTTTCTTAGGTTAAAACCATATATAAACACAGATTGATTATGTCTGCAGCTGTCAATAGGATTTAGAGGCGCTGTTTTAGCATTTCAGAAGGTGTTCTGGTTTTGTTTGCTCACTGTTGACCTACTGGCAAGAAATGTATGGTAGGTCATAAAAAGCATGCCACAGAAAGTAAATATCATTTGCTAAGGAAATACATATCAACATTCATTATCAAACTGTAGGTCTTGTGGGGGTTGATATAGATAACTGCAAGAAACAAAAGCAAATACACAGTAGATGACAGCAAAGATCTTTGCTCTAGGTTTGGCTCTTCTTTAAATGGACAGTCACTCATACATTAATATTTAGGTGATTTCTTTCTACTTGTAACCCATACGTAGCCTTATACTCAAGTATTGATCTGTGATGTGTAAAATATGCATGGACCTAGAATGTCAAACACTTGCAAGAATTGCTTTATATTTTCTTGTTTTTGCTTAGATTCCTATCCTAAATGCGTGACTAGCAGGTCTCTTAAATGGAGACTAATACAGATTAGGCTGACCTGGATTTTCAATGGACGATCAAAACAAACTAAGCAAATGTGGATTTTTATTTGCATGTTGCAGTACTGTTTTTGTTGTATGGATTTATGCAAATTAATTCTTATTGCAACATTTTCCAAGTACATATGCATTGAAATGTATCCATCAGCAATTCACATTTTCATTATTCCACTACAGAAATACTTATGTGGCATTTTATCTGATATGTCCTTTTAGGGTAATTACAGAAGAGCCAGTGAGTGCTTCAGGGAAGCATATGAGGTAGCAATGAATTTAAATGATTTGATTCTGCTGGCAACTACACAGGTCCATTATGGTATTGCCAGAGCACATGAGCTGATGTCCATAGTTAGCAACCACATTGAAGAAGCACAACACCTCAACCTTGAGTGCCTGCTGGCATGGAAAGATAGCAGGAAAGGCATTTGCAGTGGCCATGATACAGCTGGTAAGTTACTGCACTTGAAACACATCAGCGCTGGATGACTTCATAATGATTAATACAAAGTGGCAGAGGTAGAGACTAAATTATGCTGTCTGTTTCTTATTGTTTCTTTACACAAAATATTATGCTGTTATAAATGAATGCACAATAGTTTGGACATATCATTACAGGAAAAAGAGACAGTGAAAATGGTTTACCTTTGTTAATGAAAGTTATGAATACAAATCTTTGAATCTAATGATGTCAATTTTCATTTTGTCCTCAACTGTTGGATTCGGATTTGATCCTCGGATCCGACTAGATAGTAAAGTTTGTGGTAACCAAAAAGCTCTCGAGCTTCTCCCTTACCCATAATGCACAAATCCCTAACATACCTCTGATCTTGTTTACCACTTTTCACGATAGGACATGGTTGCCATAGCTGTACAGCTTCATTGCAAAACTTTTCAAGTAAGTAAGATTTTCTATTTAAACCTTTTTTTCTATCATTCTCTTACCCTTGTACTTTTAACATATCTGTAAATACCATAGTTGATATATTTTCTCATTTTTTCTTTTAAATGTTGGTGTAATTTCATTACCATTATTGATCATCTCTCCTTCTTTGTCTTCCCTTTTTTCCTGTCCAAAAAAAAAAAATCTTTTATAGCTGTTTTTCTCTTTTTCATCATAAGAATGGCTGAGAGGGGCCCTTTTGGCTTCAAAAGATGTTCTAAGTGTGGGTACAAGTCGCTTGTTTCAGACACCCACAATTTCTGTGTTTATTGCTTAGGTCTGTAGCACTTTCAAGAAGACTGTCCCATCTGCCACAATTTTAATCCACATGCATTAGTGGATAGGAAAAACAAATTAATATTGAAAAGTATGTTGACTTCTTTCAGGAAAGCTATTACAGGGTCTCAAGCTGCCAAACTGAAATCCAAGGGGTCAAAATTTCCAGCTTCTTCTACTTCCTCGGCCCCATCTTCTGAACCTTCCAGGAAGAGTACTAAATCAAAAAATCAAATTCAAGGAGGTCTCAAACCTCTTCCCATTTGGATCCAAAGAGAAAGAGGTTGTCATTCTACATCCTTGCATCTGACTAAGAAACTGTCATATCCAACTACTCTGGATCCAACAGTCTTACCTAGGACCTGATATACCCCATCAGTTGATCCTGTACCTTCTAGGCTGCCTTCCCCATTTCTTGAAAGACGGCATATAAAGTCAATTTCCCTGGCATCATCTCATTCATCCAGGAGTCTGACCGAAGAAGATGTGGATTGGAAATCAGCAAGGTGCTCAGAAGATGTGGTTCAGGAAGTCCCAGGGTTCTTTCCAGGGCACACATGGAGAAAGTTCTCCTAAGGACAGAAGGGGGGTAACTCTAATGGATGCCACCATCTCTGTGGCAGAAGAGGCCTGCAAAACCATTGTTCCAGAGATTCTTTCTCTGACAGACCTTACCAGTACTCCTGAAAGGATACCCAATTGTTCACCTGTAGAGGCAATCAGGGGTTGATTATCCCTGCACCAGAGAGCCTGAATAGACATAACAAAAGATACGTTGGTGCAGAGGATTATTTCCAGAGGTTATATAATACCCTTTTCCCTTCCACCTCCAACTCTATGAAAAATTCCCAATTTTCCATCCAGTCAGAGGAAAGAAGCAGCAATACAAATTCAAAAGCTGCTAGAAAAAAAGAGTCATCCAAGAGATTCCACCAGACCAGATATAATCCAGACCAGTTTTGGATCTCATCAACTTGAACACGTCAGTTTAACACACAAAGTTTCACATGGTCACGGTTCAGTCCATTATCCCTTTTCTGGGCAAGGGTGACTGAATGAGTTCAACAGACCTTCAGGATGCATATTACCACATAAAGATGAACAGACAATCCAGAAGGTACTTATGCTTCTGGCTGGGAGCCAGTCACTGCCAGTTCAGAGCTCTGACCTTTGACTTCACTACAGCCGTCAGGGTGTTTACCAAATGTATGGCAGTAGTAGCAGCTCACTTGAGACTGCAGGGATTTTGAGTGTTTACATATCTAGACAACTAGCTCATTACTACCCCTGCCAAGCATCTGTTAGTAAGGGCAAGAAATCAAATACTCCAGATTTGCTGTCATCTGGGAATAACCATAAATTACGACAAGTCTCACCTACAACCAACTCAAAATTTGGAATTCATAGGAGCAGTTTTCAACATGAAGTCAGTGACAGCTTCTCTTCCTCTCTCAAGAATACAGACTGTCGGAATACAGGTCAGAAAAATAATTTGCAATGCCAAGATTTCAGCCCACTTGATCCTTCAGGCTCTGAGGTCAATGTCAGTGGCAATGACCTTAGTTCCTCTAGCCAGATTCCATTTGAGAGTTCTTCAACGGATGTTAGCAACACAGTAGTCGATATTTTTACCAAACCATGTCAGCACAAATAAGAATCACTCAGGCTTGCAAAAGCAATCTCGAGTGGTGGATTCAATTGGATCAAGTTTTACAAGGCCATCCATTTATTGTCCCTCAGCCCAAGGCCAGAGTGACCACGAACACTTCTCAGTTGGGGTGGGGGAGGCACTTTCTGGGGAAAACAGTCCAAGGCACTTGGTCCCCTGAAGAAGCCAACTTGCATACCAATGTCCTAGAGATAAGAGCAGTTCTTTTAGCATTGCAGACCTTCCAGGGTGCTCTCCTGACAGGGACAATTGCGATTCAAACAGACAATGTGTTAGTAGTTTGGCACATGAACAAACAAGGATGGACCAGATCATATCCCTTGTGTCAAGAAACACTCAGAGTGTGGCAATGGGTGATCTTATCCAACTGCTTTCTCATAGCAATGCACATCCTGGGGAAGTCCAATGTGATAGCAGACAAATTGCGCAGATACATTCTTCTACCTCATGAGTGGTCTTTCAACATGAAAGTGACAGAAATTATTTTTCATTGATGAGGCCAGCCTTGCTGTGATCTTTTTGTTTCTCCATAAACAACAAATGCAGCAGCTACTTTGCCCTGAAAGCCCCACGGGGGAATTGCTGAGGGATGCTCTACTTCATGATTGGCCTCCCGGTCTGCTTTATGCTTATCCACTGATTCCATTAATTCCGAAATTTCTACACAAAGCTGCCAGGTTAAAGAGCAAAGTCATCCTAATTGCTCCTTATTGGCATCAACAGGTTTGGTTCCCCTTCCTATGGCCTCATCTACTTTACCAAACTTGGGTTTTGGATCTGATTCCAGACCTCATGTTTCACCCAACATGCATGATTCACTCGGACATCTCAAACCTCAAGCTTACAGCCTGGTTTCTCCAATTCCGTTAATAGCCAGAGAACCGATGCTCTCTTCTCCTGTCCGACATATCCTTTTATCTTTCCATAAACCTTCGACACGAAAACTCTATACAAGTAAATGGAAAAGATTTGTTTGCTGGACACAGCAAAATCATATTGATCTATTTTCAGCTCTGATACATAACCTACTTGAATTTTTAACTTTACTCTTTAAAGAAGGGGCTAGTTCCTCTACCGTTAAGATTCATTTAGCAGCGATATCTAATTTTCATATTGGATTTGAAGGTTCTTCAGTAACCTCTGCTAAACTGTGCAAAGCATTCTTGAGAGGCACTCTTCTTTTGAGACCACCATTTAAAGACCCTACTCCACCATGGGACTTGAGCTTGGTACTGCAAGCATTAATACATTCGCCCTTTGAACCAGCAGCTAAATGTGGCCTTAAGTTTCTTACTTGGAAAACAGTCTTTTTAGTAGTCATTACCTTAGCTAAAAAAAATTCAGAGATTCAAGTCTGGTCTTCAAAACCTCCCTACTTGAATTTTCATAAAGATAGGGTTACATTACAAACAAATGCATCTTTCCTTCCCAAGGTGGTGTCGGAATCCAGTAAACACCAGTCCATTAATTTGCCAGTATTCTTTTCCAACATTGCAAACAAAGGTGAATATATGTTACATTTATTGGATGTTCATAGACAGTTTACATTTTTATCTGCATAGGATGAATGAAATCAGAAAGACAGACCAATTGTTTGTTTCCTTTGCAGATTTGAAATTGGGTGAGCCAGTCACTAAAGTAACTTTAGCCATATGGATGACTGATTATATTTCTTATAGCTATAACAGATTGGGGCATGCTTTAACTAAATCTGTGAGTCTCCATTCAACTAAGTCCATGGCAACTTTTTCAGTATTTTTATCCAGATTTTTCATGGATGACATTTGTGAAGCAGTAACTTGGGCAAGTCCTCATACCTTTATCACTCATTACAAATTAGATCTGGACTCAAGGTGTAGAGCATCTTTTGGTTCAACTGTGCTCAGGAACATCCTTCCATAGAGTCCACCCAGGGCTTTAGGTAGCTGGGGACTCTGTCCCACCAGATGGGGATAGAATGAAAACTGACAACATCAGATAAAGAAGTTATGTACTCACCATAATGTTCCATCTGTGCTGTCCATTTTCATTCTTCCTCGAGTGCCTGTCCGTCCACCAATCCCCCATCCATAATTTCTACCGACTTCTGGATGAATGAGATGTTATAAGGATACTGATGTCCTTTTGATTGAGCTCCTGGTATGGTTTCCTTTATAGATCACTTACTTTTTTAACTTTCCTTTGATATATGCATCTTACTAGTTACTACTTTTGCTAAAATCAGCAAACAAGATCTGAGGTATGTTAGGGATTGGAGCATTATGTGTAAGGGAGAAGCTTGAGAGCTTTTTGGTTACCACAAGCTTTAGTAATGGCCCAGTCAGATCTGAGGATCAGATCTAAACCCAATAGTTCCAACAGTTAAGGAAGAATAAAAATAGACAACACAGATGGAATGTTATGGTGAATAAATAACTTCTTTATAAAATCGCACAGGAAAGTACCATAAAAAACATTAAAGAGGCCTGTTTTAAATGTTACAGATGCATTTATGAATGTATGTATGTATGTATGTATTTATTTATTTGATCTGATGTTGTCAATTTTCATTCATTCCTCAACATATGGGTTTGGATCCGATCCTCAGATCCGACTTGGTCACTGTTTCACAGCTCGTGAATACTACAAGCTCTTGAGCTCCTCCCTTAACCCTAATGCAGCAGTCCCCTCATTCCCCAGATATCATTTGCTGCCATTGTGAACAGATGTGGTCTTTACAGCTCTTGAGTGTGCTTTGTGAAAAATAAGTTATTCCATTTTTTTCTGACTTATAGCTTTCCACCCTTTATTTGTTATCCTCCCTTTACCTATTTATTCCTTATACTTACCACTGGTAGTTCTTAATTACCATCACTGGTAATTGTTCTACTTTTCTTCTTACTGCTTGTCAGTATTTCTAGTTTGGTGTTTCTTTCTTACTACAAATAATTCTCAATTACCATAGTTGGTAATTTTTCTTCTCCCACGGCTAGTTGGTATTTTTTAAATACCATTGTTGGTACCTATATTGTCTTTTTCCCCTAGTTCTATTAAAAAATAAATTATATTATTAGTAATTAGTATTAGTAGTTGTATTATTTTCTAGTTAGTTTTATATTTCTGGTGTTGTACTGTGGTTATCACTGGACTTTGTTATTATCATTGCAGCTAAACCATTAGGTTTTAAAAAAATGCAGCAAATGCAGGCATAAGATCCCATTGTCTGATTCCCATAATCTCTGTGTCTATTGCTTGGGACCAGAGCATTTGCAAGCTTCATGCTCCATTTGTAAAGCTTTTAACCCAAGAGCTCTTACTGACAGAAAAAACAAATTAGTCCTCAAAGATCTTCTTCCTTCGGCCTTTGGAGAGTCACTGACTGGAGGCTAAACTTCCAAGTATGAGATGAAGGAGGCAAAAAAGAGGCTTTCAGAGCATCCTAGCTCTTCTCAATGCACTTCTGATCTGATCTTGAAGTTTCAGAAGAAGACACAAAAAACCTCAGATCTGACATAAAAACCTTTGGCTCAGACGACTTCAGACACCAGATCTGTCTGTTCGGGTATGACCCATTCAGAGTCTGTACATCTATCAAGAACAATGTATGCATCTTCCCTGGATCTCTGTTCCTCTCCACTCCCATCTGGAAAGATGCAGATCTCTTTCCATTACCTCTTTCCATTCGTCCAGAAGTCTCACTGAAGCGGATGTGGACAGAATGAGGAGGAAGTTTCTTTTGATGCAAATTCAGATGGGAATTCTCCTGGCTCCTACACCAATGGTTCTGGAGACCTCTGTTCGTACAACCCCATCAATTCTGGCTCCTTCTCTGATCCATCCTTTGGTTTAAGAGCCCTTGGATCTGAGACTCCTGGAGCCGTCTCTTTCAGATCCAAAGATGCCTCTATTTTCGGATCCAATGTCCTCTCTGAGTGCACCAGCAATGAGTGTTTCAGAGCCGGATTGGCTCTCAGACCTAAAGCTTTGTTGTCGAATCTCAGGGGTTAGAGTTGACTCTGAAGTTGTCGGAGCCATCTCTGCCCCTCAGAGCTTTGGCATTCGATAGCTTGGTTCCTACTCCTGCCTCGGGTGTACTGTCTTTGGATCAGAGGGAGGCATCAGTCCAGAGGCATGCCTTCTTAGCATTAATGGTTTCCTTCTCCCTGGTGCATTCTGCCTTAAAGGTGGTAAAGAGAGAGAGAGTGTTCACTTCTAGAGATCAGATGGCTCCTCCCCCCTCGGATCTTCCCTCTGGTTCTCAGAAGTCTTTGTGTCATGAGCCTCAGCATTCTGTCCACAGGGGGCAGCCAGCACAAAGTCTCCAGGTGACCTCACAGGGTACAATTATCTCTTCCGATACTTCTCCAGAACATCCCACCGAAGTCTGTCAGAAGAGGAAATGCAACAGGCGGGACGTGGACTCCCCTCAGAAGTCAGTCACAGACAATACTGATTTTGACAAAGGGGAAGGAGGGAAATGTCCCCAAGATCATCACTTGATGACATCTCATTTGGATACATTTTGGAAATCCTGAAACAGAGGAGTGGATGGTCTACCAACAACCCTTCTCGAGAGGAATCAGTATTTCTGGAGGCATTTGATACTGGCCTGTCTACTTCCTAGGTGACTCCACCCGCTGATGATCTCATTAATTTTATCTCTCAGCAGGAGTGGAATGAACAAGATTCTGTAGAGCTGATCCCCAAGAGACCAGGCAAGATCCTGGCATCACCAAAGGAAAGGGAATTTTGGAACAAAGGAGTACCAGTGAATGCTATGGTCATGGCGGCAGATCTGCAAGAAAGAACTTGCAGATCCGAGTTCTTCTGTTTATTCCCCTAACAGGGAGTCTAGGAAACTGGACAGGTTCAGGAAGCATGTGTTTGCATCAATGACTCTTACTATCAGGTGCCTGAATTACTTGGCACATGTTAACAGATTACAGAGGGATTTGATCAAGGAGCTCTCAAAATTGCTCTCAGGGACTAGTACTGCTGAGGCAGTTTTCTGTTGCGTCACTGTTAGTGACTCTTCAGTCTATTTCAAACTCATTTATGAGGCTTATTTCACATGCAACTAAAATAATTGAAGAGGAATCCTTGGTCCGAAGTCACCAATAAATCCAAACCACATTGGGATAAATCCAGGATGGTTTATTCAGTATGCACAGGAACACATCACATCACCATCGCATAAACGCCACAAACACATTTACGTTTTCGTCAGTAAACAAAAAAAAAATAATTTTAAAGTTAAGGGCTGCTAGGTTATAAGTTGGGTTTCATGAGTTCTGTTTTATATATACATAGCCTAGCACACCATTGGTCCTAGATGTTTACTGTTTTAACTCTTGGTGGGACATTGTTTTATATAGTTTTATATATTTTTATGGAGTTTTATGCTTGATTTTAAAATATGTGTCAGACTTTATTACATAAAAGGCTTATGGAGAAGTGATTTGAAATCTAATGGTAGTTTACATTGACATGATTTTACATATGTTATTTAAATGTAGTATTTACTTCATTATTTCATGTATTTGGAATCATCATGTATATTTTTATATTTAATAGTTTAAGGGTTACAGGGTATAAATACGGGTATTAGTTAAGCTTCTGGTGTTGCATCTGATGAACAATGTGTTTGTGGCATTTATGCGATTGTGATGTGATGTGTTCCTGTGTATACTGAAAAAAAACACCCTGGATTTATCCCGACATGGCTTGGTTTTGTAGGATTTATTTCACATGCAGCTGAAGGAGCCTCAAGAGCGATGGATTCAGGCATTTCAATGAGATGGCATACCTGGGTGCATTTGTGTGACTTTGCAGAATCCTTCAAGTTATCCTTCATCAATGCTCCCTTTGAACGAAGTTTGTTATTCGGCCCTAAAGTGAAAGACACACTCTCCAGGTGTCAGAAAAATGGTAAGACCCTGGCTGCTGTGGGAGTATGTTTTTCAAGCCCTCAAAGAACCTTTTCCAGGAGTCAATGAGGTGGTTGAAAGATGTGGTTCAGGAAATCCCAGGGTCCATTTCATGATCCATGTGGAGAGAAGGGGAAACTAAAATGGGAGATGCCACCCACATGGCAGAGAAGGCCAGCAAAACCAGGAGTCCAGAGATTCCTTCTCTGAGAGACCCTATCAGTGCTCCTGAAAGGAGGCCCAATTGCCCACCTCTGGAGGCAGTCGAGGGTCACCTATCCCTGCACCAGAGAGCCTGGCTATAAATAAAAAAAGGTACTTTGGTACAGAGGATTATTTCCAAAGGCTATATAATTCCCTTTTCCCTACCTCCACCATTATAGAACAAAAGTCCCAACGTTTCATCCAGTCAGAGGAAAATAGCAGCTTTGGAAATTCAAAAGCTTTTAGAAAAAACAGTCATCCAAGAGGTCCCCCCAAACCAAAAAGGATCTGGGGCTTACTCAATATTCTTTTTAGTGCCAAAGTAAACAGGGGACTGGAGATCAGTTTGGGATCTCAGCAATCTGAACAAATTGCTTCAGCATACCAAATTCAGGATGATTACATTTTAGTCCATATTGCCTTTGCTGCACAAGGATGACTGGATGTGCTCAATAGATCTCCAGGGTGCATACTATTACATAAAAATGAACAGATGATCCAGGAGATGTCTACACTTCTGGCTGGAAGCCAGTCATTACCAGTTCACTACACTGCCCTTTGATCTCACCACAGCACCCAGGGTGTTCTCCAAATGCATGGCTGTAGTAGCAGCTCACTTCAGACTGCAGGGATTCCAAGTGTTTCTGTATCTAGATGACTGGCTCCTAACCACCTCGACCAAGCATCTGCTGATAGCAGTTTGAAACTATATGCTCTAGACTTGTTCAAACCTAGGCATTACAATCAACCACAACAAATCTTAGCTTCACCCGTCTTGGACTTTAGAATTCATATGGGCCTTTTTTCAACACAACATCAATAATAGCATCTCTCCCATTATCAGGGGATCAAACCATTCATATTCAAGTCAGAAGAATACTCAGGAAATTAGTATTGCCAACCTAAAAGATATTACAGATCCTTGATGTCCACAGCAATTGTACTATATCCACTAGCAAGATACTATATGAGAATTCTCTAATGGATGTTAGCAACCCAGTAGTCCATTTTACACCAACCTATGTCCACCATAATCAACATAACTCAAGCCTGCAAAAATACCCTTTAGTGGTGGATTCACTCAGATCAGATATTACAAGGTCTTCCACTCATCCTCCCTCAGCCCAAGGCCATAGTGACCATGGATGCTTCCCAGATCAGGTGGGGGGGCATTTCTTGGGAAAGACTGTTCAAGGCATGTGATCCAACTTGCATGTCAATGTACTGGAAATAAGAGCAGTACTCTTAGGGCTGCAGGCATTCCAAGACACTCTCCCTTCCAGAACTATTGTAATTCAAACTGACAATATGTCTATAGTCTGGTACATCAACAAGCAAGGAGGAACCAGATCTTACCCCTTGTGTCAAAAAGCTATGAGAGTGCAGCAATGGGTAATCTCTTCAAATTGATTTCTGATAGCAGTACATGTACCGGAGAAATCCAATGTGATAACAGACAAGTTGAGCAGATCCATCTCATTACCTCTCAAGTGGTCTCTCAACACAGAAGTAACAGAAATGTTATTTTGCCAATAGGGCCAGCCACGCTGTGATCTGTTTGCATCTCCCTTGAGCAACAAATGCAGCAAGATCTATGCCCTAATCCCTCTGCTGGGGGAGTCACTGAGAGATGATCTCCTTCACGATTAATCCCCAGGTCTCCTCTATGCTTATCACCCAACCCCCTTAATCCCCAAATTCCTACAGAAAGCTTCTCAGTTGAAGAGCAAAGTCATCCTCAATACCTATTATTGGGCTCAACAGATTGGGTTTCCCTTCCTTTGGCCTCATCTAGTTTACCCACCTTGGATTCTGGATCCAACTCCAGACCTTCTGTCTCACCTGGACATCTTGGGCCTAAAGCTAACCACATGGTTTCTCCAAATCTTTTGATAGCCAGGCAACCTTTGCTGTCTTCACCAGTGTGCCACATTCTTTAATCTTCCCACAGACCTTCCTCTAGGAAGATTTACAGGAGGAAATGGAAAAGATTTGTCCTTTGGGCACAAAAACAATACATGGACCCTTTTTCAACACCTGTATATAAGATTCTTGAATTCCTGGCTTCTGTCTTTAATGAATGGGCTAGTGCCTCCACAGTCATGGCTCAACTGGCTGCCATTTCCAATTTTCATATTGGAGTTGATAATTCTACTTTGGCTGCTTTACATCTAAAAGGAGCCTTTCTACTCAATTTTCAAGGACCTTACTCCACCTTGGGATCTGAATTTAATTTTACAAGCCCTAACCCAGAGTCCATTTGAACCAGCTGCAAAATGTGAATTGTGATATCTGACTTGGAAAACTATATTCCTCATAGCCATAACATCAACAAGAAGAGTTTCAGAACTTCAAGCTTTATCTTCTAGGCATATCTATTTAATTTTTTACAAAGATAGAGTGTCCTTAAGAATCAGTCCTTCCTTTTCTTACTAAGGTGGTATCAGGATCTAACATTAATCAAACTATTAACCTTCCTGTATTCTTTCCACATTTTTCAAACAAAGGTGAATATATTTTGCACTTATTAGATGTTCACAAACAATTACGTTTTTATCTTCACAAATTGGAAAAATTTAGGAAGAGAGATTAATTATTTGTATCCTTTTCAGAAACTAGATTGGGTCAGCCAGTTTCAAAGTAACTTTATCAAAATAGGTGACAGATTTGCATTTCTTTTTGTTGATAAGAAGTTTGGTCTGGCTTTGCCAAAACGTTTAAAAGCCCATTCAACCAGGTCCATGGCAACTTTATCAGCCTTTTTATCCAGGACATCCACAGAAGATATTTGTGTGGCTGTGACTTGGGCCACTCCTCATACCTTTTTTACTCATTACAAATTGGATATGGTCACAAGGGATAGAACAGCCTTCAGCTCTACAGTACTCAGGAATATCCTTCCTTAGAGCCTGTCCAGGATTCAGGTAGCTGGGTTCTCTGTCTTATATGTTGAGGGATGAATGACAATTGACATCAGATAAAGAAGTTATGTACTCACCATAACGTTCCATCTGTGTTGTCTATTTTCATTCTTCCTCAACTCCCCTCCATCCAGCCCTCTAACACTTTTTTTTCTCTTGAGGACCTCTGGAAGAACAGGAGAACATTAGAGGAACCAAAGTTCCTTCTATTTGAGCTCCAGATAGTTTCATCTTAAAGCCAGAAATTTATTCCATCTTACAATAATAAACTGCAAACAAGATCTGGGGAATGAGGGATACTGCTGCATTGTGGGTAAGAGAGAAGCTTGAGAGCTTGTAGTATCCAAGAGCTGTGATACAACAGCTGAGTCAGATTTGAGGATCAGATCCGAACCCATATGATGAGGAAGAATTTAAAATGGACAACACAGATGGAACATTATGGTGGGTACATAACTTCTTTTTAACTAGGTAAGGGGAGTGGTCCATGGAATCTTGTTAGCCATGGCCTGGGCCACAAAGCATGGGTAAATACAGTATGCATGTGTGTGTGTGTGTGTGTGTGTATGTATGTATAGTGTGTGTGTGTGTGTGTGTGTGTGTGTGTGTGTGTGTGTGTGTGTGTGTGTGTGTGCGTGTGTATGTGTATTTACATTTTATTGTAGCCTGTAGACTGCCATGTTATTGGGAGATGAGAAGAAACATGCATGCAGAGAGGAAACCCATGTAAGCAGATGGGGAAAATACAAAGTCTCCACTGTCACCAAAAGGCAGGAGGACTGAAACCCAGCCCTTGGACTTTTGAGGCAAAGACCTTTCCAATGAGCCACTGTGTTGCCCCATGCTGTTGTTCTAACCTTGAAGTAAATATACTTAATTCCACACTTGCAAATAAGGAATGTAAAAATTTAAATAAAGAAAGGCACCGTCACTGCATTAAATTAAATTGCTATAACTTACTTGACTTCATTGTAAATAGTTTACTCATTTTTGAAATGACAAAAGCACAATGCTGAATGGAAAGAAATATAGTTTCAGTGTACACTGTCTGGCATGGCAACATCAATGAATAACATCCATACTTTACTACCTGTGTGCATTTTAAAGGTATTGGGGAGAATAAACTGATGAATTATTTGACTCCTGTCATAAACTATTAACAGATCTCCTTTAAATGTTGTGGATTCTTGCAAATGTTTGATGTGTAGCAGAAAGCTTGAATGACAATTGCTGTACGGTCATTATTTTTTCTTAATAATGATGTAGTTCTTAGGCTGTGCTATTATAACAGCTGAGCAACAACAGTGAATTAATTTCCATTTTTGTATGTTTGGCATGGGATCCGGACACATGCTCGACTAACATATGTCTGAATCACAAAACATCAAACACACATACACAAAAGTGCTTAACATCGACAAGCGCTTCCGTGTATGTGTGCCTGTTTCGTAGATCAGACTACAGTGCGGGCAGGGGAAAATTCCCTTTTCCCCACTGTAGTGCAATCTCAGAGTGAAAATAATAAAGTAGGAGTGGTGTGGGGGGTGCAGGGGGGCGAAGCGCCCCTGCAGAAACGTGGATTTTTTTTTTTAACTACACATACACGGAAGCACTTGTCGATGTTAAGCGCTTTCGTGTATGTGTGTTCAATGTTTTGTGATTCGAATATATGCTAGTCGAGCATGTGTCCTAGACCCGTTTGTCACATATAGAAACTGTGATTTCAGCTGTCTGCACACGTTGACTCGTATATTCTAACTCTTATACCAACACAGGAAGTCAGCATTAAACTGTTTTGCTTATAACTCACTCCCTCTCCCTCCCTATATATATATGTATGTATATATATATAAAAAATGTCTAAACATACACTTAACATGAGTATAGTTACGAATCCCATCATAAATAATACTGAGCAGCATAATATACTGACAAAAAATACCAACATGTACAAATGTCAACAGCTAAAAATTGTGAACAGAAAATGCCTAAGAGCAACACAGATGTCCCACCCTCTACATTAAACTAATCATCAAAACAATCAGTCTTCTTTTGCAGTCATTTTAAATAAAAATAAACAAATAAAAAATAAATAAACAACAAAGAAACCCCCCCAGAAAACTAACAGTGCCATGAGACATAATTTGTCTGAATGGTGACAGTGTGAAAGAGCGGGTGTTTTAGAAGGTAAGGTGCAGGGTTGCAAGTTGATGAGGTCAGGCCTAATCATGTATGCTAAAATAATGTTTGATTGGTAATATGCACCATATGAATCACCTTGTGAAATATCCAACAAACTTTTTACCACCACCGTGGTGCCTGAATGAACATACAAGACTCACATGTTGCCTCTTTGGTGATGTTATGTTGCTGCACAATAATCACAAACCATGTTGCATGATATATATGTCACACATACATTTTGTGTAATCTCCAGCATGTGAACAGACTTGTACAGTATATATATAAGATCCGTTACATACAAGTAATTTTGATGAACATTTGTGGTGTGTGTGCGTGCAGTGCTTCTTATGTAGAAAATGTCAAACATGGACAGAAGACTGTCCAATAAATAACTCATTGATTTACGGAAAAAGGTTGTTACTGTAGGATGTAATGATGCATTCTCCAACTCTGGATGAAAGGATACTCCTTGAGCTTTTGTAATGTCGTTCAAGGACTGCTGCAGAAGCTGTGCAGTGAGCACTTTAGTTGGTTGTTAGTGGATTTTTAACAGTTTCTCACACTGTATAAAAAGTATTCTTGTGACCTAAAACCTTCTAGCTACAACAGCATCTGACGAAGTCCAGTAGTGACGAAAACGCTGAGTGAGAAGGCGTTCATTGTGTATTTTTTGCGTGGCTTACTGTGTTTTACTGTGGATTAAAACGTTCAAAACCAATTTTGGAAGAGGTTCCTTGCTTCACTTCCAGTTCCAGTTTTTGGTTGGTTGGTGATTCGTGGTGGTTGGCAGACACCGGTTTGGCGTATTTTTCTTGTACGTTGTGACAAAAACTGATGCCTTCCCCCAACTAGGGACAGCCATTGGGGGCATAACGACAGAAGAGCATAATGCCATGAGGGAGATGCATTGCCATATTGTTTGTAGTTTTTATGCACTATGTGAATACCACAACATATTAGCGGAAAGAATGTTGGTCTACGGGCATTACACCTGCTCATGTCTCTTCAGCCAAGGGTGTTGTGCTGTTATCATGGGCCCTGTACAACACCTCTTCACCCCATGGTTTGTGTATCCATTTCAAGACTGCCAGGCATCTACAATATGGTTACCTCAGGCAGCATAGATTATGTGTTTATGTTGATGAAAGTACAGTTGTGCAAGTCCTACTTACCTGTAACAGTAGATGTTCAAATTTTACACTGCCTTACTGGCATACAGGTTCTGTGTTTGGACAAACACCTACAATGGCTGCTTTTCAGAGCTCAGAATCCCCTCCTCTGACTATCTGTGATAGAAGACTGACCCCTATCACAGAAAGTCAGTTATTCAGGCTTTTAGTGCTAATAATGAATAAAAGAGGACAGAAGCAAGAATTGTCTGAAGCCAACAAATTCACAGCCATAAAACAACAACACAAATATCCAAAGCCAACCAACAGCACAATATGGTTGGATATCATCAAACTATGTATACAATAAGAGGGATGGTGGGTACTGCCACTGAGACAATCGAAATACCACTAAGAAAAGCACACAACAATACCAAATTATACCAGGAGCAGGAAACCAGTTGAAATAATCCACAAAATAGCGTAATAAGAACTTTAATATCCGCTTTCGTCCAGAGACTTCTTCAGAATAACACAACAGTAAAATACACTCGCTTTAAATACCCCATCAATTAATCACTTAATGTAACAATAAATCAATCAATGAAAGCCTCAATTAAAAATAGCCATTATTGTTATTTAAAAAAGGAAGAAGAAGTTACAATATGTTTATCAATGCTTAAACTACTGTTTTTTAAAAAACATTTAATGTTGATGGCTTCATTCAAGCCAGGAGCCTTATCAGCCATCAATTTAATCTGCCACAACGTCTCCCTTTGTTCAACAAAGTTCTTAAAATCCCCACCTCTGAGATCTGATTTGACCACCTCTAGAACAGTAAATAAAAATGTTTTAAAATTATTACAAACTAAAGAATGTTTAAATAATGCACTGGTTTCATTTCGAGTGTTAATATTGTATGTGTTCCCTGATACAAGTCTTAAGACATCTGGTCGTCATCCCTACATAAAATGCAGGGCAGGTACTACATAACCCAATATAAACAACCCCCTTGGTAGTTCATGTGACATAACCTGGAACTGAAAAAGTTTGGTCAATGCCCTCAATAGTGATAACTGGCCCTTTTGCAATAAACCTGCATGAGCTACAATTGTTGCAGGTAAACATACCATTAACTGAGGACTTACTGCAATCTTGTTTAAAATAATTATTTTCCAAGGCTTTTTTTGTGTTGTGTGTATTCCTAAACACAAATTTAGGTTTGTCACCTACAACCTTAAAAAGATCGTAATTACCATGAATAATCCTCCAGTTTTTTTCTAGTATTTGTCTAATGTCTCCACTATTGATACTCAACTCCAACGAACATACCATTCTATTATTACTATCTGATTCACCAGAATTTTTTCCAAAAGGGACTACGTTGTTAGTTCCAAGGTGATCTAATAGTGCCGGGTAATGTGATGTCCTTTTATTTAAAACGTCATTAGCAATGGAATTTAATAATTGCAATGGGTACCCTCTTTTAAAAAACATGTTCTTGATAAACTCAAATTCATCTGCTAGATCCTTGTCCTTGGTTGTCATCCTGCATGCTCTGATAAACTGCCCCTTAGGAATGTTATAAATGATGTGCTTAGGATGGGCACTTGTAAAATGTACGTAGCTATTAGTGAAAGTCTGCTTCCGATATATCTTACTATTAAATTGGTTATCAACAGTGTCCCACCAAAAGGAAACATCTAAAAAATTAATAACCAAACCTGAACAGCCCAATGTAAACTGTAAAAAACCTCCTGATCGGTTTATTTCCCTACGAAATTCCTGAACCTTGTCTTGTTTTCCTTCAATAATGAAAATTAAATCATCTACAAACCTAAAATACAACAAAATGTGAAATTTACTTTTCAACAAACTCAAAACAGTATCCTCCCACCATGACATAACTAAATTTGTGTCCTTAAATAAGAAAAAATTATTCTGCAACAAAATATCAATAAACCTACAAATAATAGAAACTTGACCAGTGTTGTATTATAGCATCTACCCCTTCCTCATGGGGAATGCTTGTAAACAGAGATACAACATCTATCGTAAAGATAGTGTGTTTTCCTGGATCAAAAACTCTTGAAAATGCAAACTCATTGAGTTTATCAAGAAAATGCCATGAGTTTTTAAGAAAAGATACTTGTTTAGACACTAATGGACTCAATGTAGCATCTATAATAAGTGCAATTCCTTCAGTGACTGAATGGGGGGAAGACACTATCGGCCGAAAAGGTGGGTCAGTGCAGCTTTTATGTGTCTTAGGTATACCAAAAAGAACACCTATTCTAGGGTTCTCAATGACACAGAATTCATAAACTTGACATCAAGGCTTCATACAAAAATGAATGTATCAACCTCTCCCTCCTCCTGATGTCATAAAGTGTAATAACCTCATATTCGTCTTTGTTTTCTAACAATTTTAACATTTTCAAATTATATGAGTCCTGAGTCATAATCACTATATTCCCACCCTTATCACTTCTCATAAATCTAAGTGTCCTGTTACTCTAACATAATTGGTTAAAGGCCTTCCTTTCCTTAAAATTTAAATTGTGTACCTGTCGACCAACTTTGTTCAGAGAACCCTCCACTTCCTGTAAGCAGGCTTCCTCAAAAACTTTTAAAGTATGAACCAAGGGAGGATTGTAACTAGAAGGTTTAATAAATGTTTTGGTAAGACATGAAACATCATGTAAAATATAAGATAAGTTCATTTTCCTCACAAATTTCTTGATATCTATGACAGTTTTACAGAAATCTGCTTTCCTAGTTGGAATAAAGTTAAGACCTAACCGTAAAACATTTAATTCATACTGTCCAAAATTAATGTCAGTCAAATTAATGATGTCAAAATTTTCATGTTCACCGATTAACTCTCATCTCCTGACAAGTTCAAACTCATGAATGTCCGACTTCTCGTGAACACTGTCTTTTTTACTGTTGAATTTTTCTTCCCTAAAAAAGGTATTTAATGCGAGTGTATTTTACTGTTGTGTTATTCTGAAGAAGTCTCTGGACGAAAGCGGATATTAAAGTTCTTATTACGCTATTTTGTGGATTATTTCAACTGGTTTCCTGCTCCTGGTATCATTTGGTACTGCCACTGAGACACTGTGAAATTCAAGCATCTACTATTACAGGTATGTAAGACTTATGCAACTGCACTATATTCATCATTCGCACCACCTCAGTGGCATATAGGTAGATATCCAAAGCTTACCCTAACTGGAAGGAGGAAAGATAAGGATCCAAGAACCCCTGGCCAATGGTCCTCACAAAGTCTGCTTTGGGACTCGAGAAAGAATCCAGTTTTTATTGCTTTGTAAAGGTATGAACAAAGGATCAAGGTTTCCCTCTAGAATGCTTCTAGAGTCCACTCATTTCCAATATGTCACCAAAGAGGATAGGATTCTCGTGGAATGTGCATTAATCTCACCTGGAATAGATTTACCATGGTGAGAGCAGCAAAAGCAATATCAGATGACAACAAATGAGCAATCATTTGCTTAGAGATAGGTTAACCCTTCTTAGCCCCAGAAGAGGAAATAAACAGCTGCTCAGCTTTCCTGAAGGCTTAGTTATGTCAAGTAGTACAAGAGCTGCTTGTACACATATGCAGAATCTTCTTTCCCTAGTCTCTGGAAAGATAACTGGGAGATTAATGGCTTGCTTCTGGGTAAAATCAGAAAAAAACTTTTGGAATGAAAGAAGGATTAGTGAGTAGAACAGTCAAGTCTTTGTGGAAAACCAGATAAGGCTGGCCCACGATGAGAGTTTGCAGCTCACAGACTGACCTTGCAGATGTCATAGCAATAAGCAAAACAGTTATGAACCTCAAATCATTTTGAAAAGCAAGTTCAAAAGGAGACAAGGTAAATTTTTCCAGTAACAAAGCTGATAATCCAAGAAGTAGGAGGAATTTGTTTTTGAGGAGGTCAAGTGCAACACCCCTTTCATAAACTGTTTGACCAAAAAAAAAGGTGTCAAGCTGCGATGGCCACAAGATGCACCTTGCTAGATACATACTATACGCCATTGTTGAGTAGCTCACATAAATACTTAAAAAATGGAGGGGTAAATATCATACTGGGCCATCTGATACTGTTTAGGGACCACCTAGAAAAACTCTTCCAAAGGTAAAAATAAGATTTTCTAGTTACAGGTTTTCTTGCTTCATTCAATGCCTGCTGCACATCCTCACAGAACAAGAGCCTAAAAGGTATCAAAGATAGAATCATCCATGCTGTCAGTAGCAATTGGGATTAAGTTGGGGTGCACCAGTCATCCCTGACACTATGTAAACAGGTCTAGTGTGTGAGGAAAGTTTGTGGTAATTGCCGTAGACCAATTATATTAAAAGGGAGAACCAAATTTGTCTGGGCCAAAATGGGGTTGCCACAATGATCTTTGGTAATTCTTTCTGAATCTTAAGAAGTATCTTGAGTATTGGTGGAAAGAGTGGAAACAAAAAGGAGCATGCCAGTCCATGGAAACAAGAATGCTTCTATTCTCCAAGCATGGCTGCAAAGATGTCTCAAACAGAATTTTTCCAACTGTCTATTCTGAAAGGAGGCAAACAGACCTAGTTGAAGTGTTTCTTACATCTGAACCAAGTACAGGCAGATCTCTATCCAAAGTTCCCACTTATGAGGGTCTGTCCAGGATCTGCTTAGTCTGTTTGCCATTATGTTTTGCTCTGACAGGATGTATTAGGTTTGAAGTCAGCAAATGTTGTAAGGCTAGCAGCCTGACCCTTGGCAGGCTATCATTGCCAACCAACAACCTTGTACCCCCTGGTTTGTTCAGGTACCACATGATTGTGGTGTTGTCTGTGACCAATAAAAGGGGACCCAGAGACCCTAAGTGGTGAAGAACTTTTAAGGTCTGAATCCCTGCTAACATTTCTTTGATGTTTATGTGCTCTGTAGCATCCAAAGGACCCTATTTGCCTTGCACTTGAACTCCCCTGTACACTGTTCTCCATGCACAATCTGACTAGTCCATCTAGACTGATTGAGCTGGAGTCTGGAGGGAGAAGGTTTGGTCTGAACTGAGAGATCTCTGATCCCTCCACCGCTATATTTCTCATTTCATAAAATCCAGCACTGGTACATGGAGCAGGTGCTGGGTCCAACAATTTTTTAAGTAACATTGGATCTTTCTCATGTGCATTCTGTCACATGGTGTTATGAGAATCATTGATACATGAGGCCTATAATTTTGAGAAACTCTCTTGTGGAAACAACTTTTTGGAGACAAATGTCCTGAACATCAGGACAATACCTTCTGGTAGAAAGGCCATACTTTTCTCTGTGTCTATCATACACCCCAGAAAGACTGTTTAGTGTGAGGGTGTGAGACAGGACATTTATAGGTTCCACTTGAATTTAGGAGCAATTGGCATGTGATGATAAGCATCCTTCAGATGTAAAGTCACCATGAAAAAGTGGTCCAGAAAAAGAAAAGCCATGGTGAGTATTTTGAATTTAGATACTTTTAGAAAGGTATATAGTTACATCAACTATAACATTAGTCTCCTCAATAGTTCCTTTTTGGGTACCAGAAGATTCTGGTGTAAAATCCTTATCATTTTGTGGTGGAGGAACTGGCTCTATAATGCCTGGCTGCAACTTGTGAATGAGCACAATAGAAAACAGAAGTGTCTGGTCTGGAGGGTGAGACAGGATTTCCATGAAAGGAGGAGAATTTCTGTCCACTGCCAGGAATATCTTCTCAGCACCCACTTATCTGAGACTGTTTGTGGACAGGCTGCTGGGTTGAGCTTCTAAAATGGGAAGAGGGACAGGAGGAAGGGATGTGATGCACTGTGTCATGGCATAGTAATTTTTTAGCAGGGGAAATATTTTTTTTTTGGAAAAGGAACACCTTCTATCTGGTTTGGAATCATTATCCTCCTGCCATTTCATCTTGCTACCCTGACTCTTGTTAGGCTGGGATTGTTTGTTCTGCCCTTTGAAGCTGGGTGCCTTGTTAGGGGAGAACCTGGGAATATGAAACATTCTAGAGAACTCATTCATCAATTTACCTTGATGATTCCATTGTTTGAGAATCTGAGTAGCAGCAGGACCAAACAAATTCATAACTTAAAAGAGCATTCAAAATCACATTTTTTAAATCCTCAGAAAAATTCTGTTTATGTAACCAAGCAAACCTTCTCAATACAACAGAAGTGGCTGCATTACTAGTCATAGTGTCTGCACTTTCCAAGACACTCCTCAAAGCGTGTTTCAAGACCTGAGCCACAATAGAAACAAACTCTTTCATATAATGCTTCTGTTTGGCCTGCAAAGATACAGCAAAGTCATCTAAACTATATATAAAATAAATTTCCACATGAAGCCCTGATCATTTAAAATTCCTAAGACCAAATTTCTAGACTGAGCCACGTTTTTTTCCCCGAGATTCTAATCAGTTACCAATTTTTATCTGGCAGTGTAGGGTTAGACTAAAACTAGGTTCTCTTATTAGAGATGGCAGCTGGGGAAACCGCAGCTGGGTCAGCTGATAAAGAAGCAAAGAGAGCTGCAATATCAGAGTACACCTTCTATTTCCTCATGCCTTTTTAGGAACTGGTTCACTAGCAAAAGGGGTTTTACATGCAGTTTTACAGATATCTTCTAAGGCCAGTAACAGAGGAGGAACAGACAAAACATTTGAAATCCCATCCTCAAAATAATAAACATTGTAAGGGTCTTTCCATGCCTACCCTACTCCTGGTGCAAATTCAATACAGCAGTACTTAAGCACACATGCTCCCAGACCACACAGGTTAGTAGACACACCTGTGTTCATTATGAAAAAAATATATTCCTGTGATCATTTGTATTTTTCAGTCATTGATAATTCTGTTAGCTGTTTTGCTCTACAGCTGACAATCGTGGTGCTCCACAATAATTGTTGGTGTGTACTGTGCTTCTCACTGTTTGTGTTCTGGTCACTGTGGTAAACCCAACTGGATGGAGTATAATAGACATAGTTTGGTTACAGGGATAAAGTCACTCATGTTGTCACCACCTCTATAAGAGAAGTGTCCTTGTATGTGTTCAGACTGTTTTAACATACTGTCTATACCTCTGTCTGCCATCATTACTACACATCGACTACTATATGTGATTTATGAGCACATCTGAAAATTTCTTCCCATTGTGCTACAGTGTTCATGAATCATACGCATTATTTAGCACATACCAATAATGTTTAGATCCACCTTGGTGTGGAACTGTGTAGCATGTGTATGAATCCTCCTGCTTATTTTCATGATACATATACCAAATAGTGATAAACAGGTTTTTATGAACGGTATGTCACATTCTGAGCTGATTTTCCACACATTTATTGTAGTTATTTATTTATTTGAATTTGTTTTCTAGAGTAGAGCACACTAATAAATTCTGACAAATTTCAGTTTCAGTCCAGGGAAAATAATCAAAGTACAGTTGTGTACACTTACCATAAATGTAGATGTTCGAGTGTATTCACTGTTGCAGTCATCACACTTGGGTTATCTGCCTGTAGGAAGCCCTCAGTCGGCCCGAATATCAGAGACTTAGTATTTCTGCTTCAGATGCTGTCACTCCAGGACTGATGTCAGGTCATCAGGGGTATAAAAACAGGCAGCTGATGCCATTACATCTGTTTTTCTTGCGCCAAATGTCAGGAGCCCCCCAAATGGGGAGCTAGGTTATGGTGGGGAAAACACCACCAGTAAAAAGTAAATACCAAGACCCCAGAAGGGGTTAGTAATAGCCATAGATAGGGTAGAGAGAGAACCAGGGGGCTGGAGGGAGGGAAATCAGGATTGCAACAGTGAATACACTCTAACATCTACATTTATGGTAAGTGTACACAACTGTACTATGTTCTTCGTGTTTCACTGTTGCAGTCATCACACTTGCATGAATTCCCAAAGCTGAAGAAGGATGGAAGCAGTCAAGAAGAGTTAGGGCTGGCTGGTATGCCGTGCCCTAGATTTGGAAAATATAGGCAGGTGGTAATGCTTGGTGAAGGTGTGTACAGAACTCCAGGTAGCAGCCTCCAGGATGTCCCTGGTAGGGACTCCCCTGAGAAATGCTGTAGAGGTAGATGTTGCTCTACTGGAATGTGTTCTGACCCCCTGAGGGTTGGTTTCCCATGGTGCGTGTAGCAGAAATGGATGCAGTGTGCTATCCATTTGGAAATAGTTTGTTTTGAAATGGCCTTGCCCTCTGCCCCTGTTGCAAAGCTTACTAGTAACTGGTCAGATTTTGTGAAAGGCTTAGTCCTATCAAGGTAGAATCTGAGCTGTCTGTGCACATCCAAGGAGTGCAGGATCCTTTCCACTTTATTTTGAGGATTAAGGAAGAAGGTTGGCAAATGGATGGATTGATTGAGAGCCACACTGGACACCACTTTAGGCATAAAGGAAGGGTAAGTCCTGAGGTAAACCCTATCAGCATGGAAAATAATGAAGGGTTCCACAGCTATCAGTGCTTGTAGCTCAGACACTCTTCTAGCTGAAGTGATGGCGAGAAACAAGGCTGTTTTCCAAGAGAGGAATTTTAACTTTGCTGATGTAACAGGTTCAAAGGGTGGAAGCGTGAGCTTTTCCAGTACAAAGTTAAGGTCCCAAGCAGGGGTGGGTGCTCTCCTTGGTGGTCTTAAGTTGTTTGCCCCTCTCAGGAACTGTTTGATAAGAGGATGCGAGAAGAGAGGTGGCTCAGTGTTGTAATGAGCAGAAATGGCTGAGGCATGTATCTTAATGGAGGTGAAGGACAGGCCTTTGTGGAGTAGATCCCTCCACCGCTATATTTCTCATTTCATAAAATCCAGCACTGGTACATGGAGCAGGTGCTGGGTCCAACAATTTTTTAAGTAACATTGGATCTTTCTCATGTGCATTCTGTCACATGGTGTTATGAGAATCATTGATACATGAGGCCTATAATTTTGAGAAACTCTCTTGTGGAAACAACTTTTTGGAGACAAATGTCCTGAACATCAGGACAATACCTTCTGGTAGAAAGGCCATACTTTTTTCTGTGTCTATCATACACCCCAGAAAGACTGTTTAGCGTGAGGGTGTGAGACAGGACATTTATAGGTTCCACTTGAATTTAGGAGCAATTGGCATGTGATGATAAGCATCCTTCAGATATAAAGTCACCATGAAAAAGTGGTCCAGAAGAAGAAAAGCCATGGTGAGTATTTTGAATTTAGATACTTTTAGAAAGGTATATAGTTACATCAACTATAACACTAGTCTCCACAATAGTTCCTTTTTGGGTACCAGAAGATTCTGGTGTAAAATCCTTATCATTTTGTGGTGGAAGAACTGGCTCTATAATGCCTGGCTGCAACTTGTGAATGAGCACAATAGAAAACAGAAGTGTCTGGTCTGGAGGGTGAGACATGATTTCCATGAAAGGAGGAGAATTTCTGTCCACTGCCAGGAATATCATCTCAGCACCCACTTATCTGAGACTGTTTGTGGACAGGCTGCTGGGTTGAGCTTCTAAAATGGGAAGAGGGACAGGAGGAAGGGATGTGATGCACTGTGTCATGGCATAGTAATTTTTTAGCAGGGGAAATATTTTTTTTTTTGGAAAAGGAACACCTTCTGTCTGGTTTGGAATCATTATCCTCCTGCCATTTCATCTTGCTACCCTGACTCTTGTTAGGCTGGGATTGTTTGTTCTGCCCTTTGAAGCTGGGTGCCTTGTTAGGGGAGAACCTGGGAATATGAAACATTCTAGAGAACTCATTCATCAATTTACCTTGATGATTCCATTGTTTGAGAATCTGAGTAGCAGCAGGACCAAACAAATTCATAACTTAAAAGAGCATTCAAAATCACATTTTTTAAATCCTCAGAAAAATTCTGTTTATGTAACCAAGCAAACCTTCTCAATACAACAGAAGTGGCTGCATTACTAGTCATAGTGTCTGCACTTTCCAAGGCACTCCTCAAAGCATGTTTCAAGACCTGAGCCACAATAGAAACAAACTCTTTCATATAATGCTTCTGTCTGGCCTGCAAAGATACAGCAAAGTCATCTAAACTATATGCAAAATAAATTTCCACACGAAGCCCTGATCATTTAAAATTCCTAAGACCAAATTTCTAGAATGAGCCACCTTTTTTCCCTGAGATTCTAACCAAGTGCCAATTTTTATCTGGCAGTGTAGGGTTAGAAGAAAACTAGGTTCTCTTATTAGAGATGGCAGCTGGGGAAACCACAGCTGGGTCAGCTGATAAAGAAGCAAAGAGAGCTGCAATATCAGAGTACACCTTGTATTTCCTCATGCCTTTTTAGGAACTGGTTCACTAGCAAAAGGGGTTTTACATGCAGTTTTACAGATATCTTCTAAGGCCAGTAACAGAGGAGGAACAGACAAAACATTTGAAATCCCATCCTCAAAATAATAAACATTGTAAGGGTCTTTCCATGCCTACCCTACTCCTGGTGCAAATTCAATACAGCAGTACTTAAGCACACATGCTCCCAGACCACACAGGTTAGTAGACACACCTGTGTTCATTATGAAAAAAATATATTCCTGTGATCATTTGTATTTTTCAGTCATTGATAATTCTGTTAGCTGTTTTGCTCTACAGCTGACAATCGTGGTGCTCCACAATAATTGTTGGTGTGTACTGTGCTTCTCACTGTTTGTGTTCTGGTCACTGTGGTAAACCCAACTGGATGGAGTATAATAGACATAGTTTGGTTACAGGGATAAAGTCACTCATGTTGTCACCACCTCTATAAGAGAAGTGTCCTTGTATGTGTTCAGACTGTTTTAACATACTGTCTATACCTCTGTCTGCCATCATTACTACACATCGACTACTATATGTGATTTATGAGCACATCTGAAAATTTCTTCCCATTGTGCTACAGTGTTCATGAATCATACGCATTATTTAGCACATACCAATAATGTTTAGATCCACCTTGGTGTGGAACTGTGTAGCATGTGTATGAATCCTCCTGCTTATTTTCATGATACATATACCAAATAGTGATAAACAGGTTTTTATGAACAGTATGTCACATTCTGAGATGATTTTTCACACATTTATTGTAGTTATTTATTTATTTGAATTTGTTTTCTAGAGTAGAGCACACTAATAAATTCTGACAAATTTCAGTTTCAGTCCAGGGAAAATAATCAAAGTACAGTTGTGTACACTTACCATAAATGTAGATGTTCGAGTGTATTCACTGTTGCAGTCATCACACTTGGGTTATCTGCCTGTAGGTAGCCCTCAGTCGGCCCGAATACCAGAGACTTAGTATTTCTGCTTCAGATGCTGTCACTCCAGGACTGATGTCAGGTCATCAGGGGTATAAAAACAGGCAGCTGATGCCATTACATCTGTTTTTCTTGCCCCAAATGTCAGGAGCCCCCCAAATGGGGAGCTAGGTTATGATGGGGAAAACACCACCAGTAAAAAGTAAATACCAATACCCCAGAAGGGGTTAGTAATAGCCATAGATAGGGTAGAGAGAGAACCAGGGGGCTGGAGGGAGGGAAATCAGGATTGCAACAGTGAATACACTCTAACTTAAACATTTATGGTAAGTGTACACAACTGTACTATGTTCTTCGTGTTTCACTGTTGCAGTCATCACACTTGCATGAATTCCCAAAGCTGAAGAAGGATGGAAGCAGTCAAGAAGAGTTAGGGCTGGCTGGTATGCCGTGCCCTAGATTTGGAAAATATAGGCAGGTGGTAATGCTTGGTGAAGGTGTGTACAGAACTCCAGGTAGCAGCCTCCAGGATGTCCCTGGTAGGGACTCCCCTGAGAAATGCTGTAGAGGTAGATGTTGCTCTACTGGAATGTGTTCTGACCCCCTGAGGGTTGGTTTCCCATGGTGCGTGTAGCAGAAATGGATGCAGTGTGCTATCCATTTGGAAATAGTTTGTTTTGAAATGGCCTTGCCCTCTGCCCCTGTTGCAAAGCTTACTAGTAACTGGTCAGATTTTGTGAAAGGCTTAGTCCTATCAAGGTAGAATCTGAGCTGTCTGTGCACATCCAAGGAGTGCAGGATCCTTTCCACTTTATTTTGAGGATTAAGGAAGAAGGTTGGCAAATGGATGGATTGATTGAGAGCCACACTGGACACCACTTTAGGCATAAAGGAAGGATAAGCCCTGAGGTAAACCCTATCAGCATGGAAAATAATGAAGGGTTCCACAGCCATCAGTGCTTGTAGCTCAGACACTCTTCTAGCTGAAGTGATGGCGAGAAACAAGGCTGTTTTCCAAGAGAGGAATTTTAACTTTGCTGATGTAACAGGTTCAAAGGGTGGAAGCGTGAGCTTTTCCAGTACAAAGTTAAGGTCCCAAGCAGGGGTGGGTGCTCTCCTTGGTGGTATTAAGTTGTTTGCCCCTCTCAGGAACTGTTTGATAAGAGGATGCGAGAAGAGAGGTGGCTCAGTGTTGTAATGAGCAGAAATGGCTGAGACATGCATCTTAATGGAGGTGAAGGACAGGCCTTTGTGGAGTAGATCTGCTAAGTAATCCAGGATAAGAGGCAGAGAGCCTTTAGATTGAATCCATGAGCAGAACCTTTTCCACTTATCAGCATAGGATTTTCTTGTATTTGTCTTCTGGCTTCAAGAATGACATCCAGCACCTGTTTGCTTAAGGTCGCTGGGGGAGAATTCAAGGAATAAGCCAGGCTGCAAGATTTAGGGGTTGCAGTTGTGGATGCAGAATCTGTCCTTCCTGCTGAGAGAGGAGGGTTGGATTCTGGTGTAGGTACCAAGGTGGCACCGATGTCAGGCTGCACAGGAGTGGGTACCAGTGCTGGCATGGCCAGTCCAGGGCAATCAGAATTGTCTTTGTTCTCTCATGTTTTATCTTGAGTAATACTCTTGAAATGAGGGGCAGAGGGGGAAAGGCATAGAGGGGGAAAGAGATTTACCCACTGGAAAGATAGGGCATCCACTTTCCAGGCCCTGCTGTGAGGATTCCTGGTGCAGAATTTGCTGAGCTGGTTGTTGTAGGGGGAGGCAGAGAGATCCACCTCTAGGGTTCCCCATTTCTGAATCAGTAGGTTGAAGGTGCTGTGCTCCAATTGCCACTCATGTGTGTCTAGGAGACTTCTGCTTAAGTCGTCTGCCAATAAGTTTTGTTTATCTGGCAGGAATTGAGCTTGCAGATGGACTTGAATGTCCAAGGCCATGTTCCACAGGGCCATGGCTAGCCTGCAGAGTGGGTAGGAATGGGTTTCCCCCTGCTTGTTGATGTACCACATAACTGTGGTGTTGTCTGTTTTTATTAGCAGTTGTCCTGGAAAGATTAGGGATCTGAAAGCTGTCAGGGCATTCTGTACAGCTAGCATCTCTTTTTGGTTGACACGCAGATGAATTTGACTTGGGCTCCACTGGCCCTGAATACATACTCCATCCATGTGTGCCCCCCAGGCATAGTCTGATGCATCTGTGGTTAGGGTCTGGGTGGCTTGGGGTTGAATAAATGGCAGTCCCTTGTTGTGGTTGCATGCTTCTGCCCACCAGAGGAACTCTGTCCTTAGACAGGGTATGATAGGAATGACTTTTTCCAGGTTCTGAGAATGTTGGCACCAAAGACTTTTTAGTACCATTGGAGTTTCCTCATATGCAGTCTTGCATATGGAATCAGCAGTATACATGAGGCCATGAACCCTAGGGCTTGCAGTATTTTTCTTGCAGATAGCTGGGTTCTGGTGGCTATTTGTTTGAAGTAGTCTGTCAGATAGACTTGTTTTTCTGAGGTGAAGAATGCCATCTGAGAAGTTGTGTCCAAGCTTGCTCCCAGGAATACAATCTTTTGGCTGGGTACCAGTTCTGATTTCTTTTCATTGATGGTGTACCCCAAGGAAGTGAGAAGGTTTTTCACAAATGTCAGGTGCTGTAGCAGCAATTCCTGACTGTCCGCCTGACTCAGGCAGTTGTCCAAGTACGGGTAAATTTGGATATTTCTCTGCCTGCAGTATGCAATGGCTGGGGCCAGGCATTTTGTGAATACTCTGGGTGCAGAGAACTGATAATGCATAGACCCTGCCCAGAAACGTAGATACTTCCTGCATGATTTCCTTATGGGGATATGCAGATAGGCTTCTTTTAAGTCTAGGGTGACTAACCAGGCATCCTTGGCTAGCATAGGAAGAAGCTGTTGCAGGGTAAGCATTTTGAAATTTGGTACCACCAGGAAGGTGTTGAGAATGGAAAGATCCAGGATTGGGCGCCAAGAGCCCTCTTTCCTGGGTACCAGGAAGAGTTTGGAGTAGAATCCTTGACCCCTCTGTTCTACTGGAACCGGCTGAATAGCTCTGATATCGAGCAGGGAAAGTACTTGGTTTTGAGCCTCTGCCCACTGGTTTGGAGGAAGGTCTGGAAACCTGCTTGGGGTTGGCAGTGGATGGAAATAAAATTTGTACCCCTGGGATACAATGTTGAGGACCCAACAGTCCTGAGTGATGGACATCCAGTTTTTTGCATGAAGGGCAAGTTTTCCTCCTAGGGGCACAAGCAATTGGGCAGGGATGGGGAGTGGAGTAAAGAAGTCATTCTGAGCTTTTTCTGTAAGGAGTTGGCTTACCACTCCCTGCTTTAGGGGTGGGGGCACTCCATTGCTTAGATCTCTGCATACCCTGAGACTGTAGTCTGGGTGGTCTGTTTCCCCTGGGTCTGGTTTGAGAAGGCCTGGAGGGGGCTGGAAAGGCCCAGTGTTTGGAAGGGCAATGCCTACTGAATCTAGGGGGTTGCACTTGTAAGAATTCTTTAACAGTCTGCATAGACTTAGCTTTTTCTTCCATCTTTTTCTTCCATCTTTTTAAGAACCTCTTCTGCTTTGGTGCCAAACAAACAGTCCTTATTCAAAAGAGCATCTAGTAACTTTGATTTGACATGGTCTGGCAGGGGCTAATCCTTCAGTCAAGCATACTTTTTGAGTACAGAGCCAGTGACAGCTGCCCAGCAAGATGCTTCTAGGGCATCAAAGCCACACTGCAAAGTATGCTTGCTGACTTGGCTTGCAGAGTGCATAAGCTCCTGCAATTATTTATTTTCTGCACAGTCTGAAAAGGCACTTTTTGTTTAATAAGTTCTAAAATATGTTGCTGGTACTTCAGCATGTGAAACTGACAATTAAATGCCCTAATAGCAAGAGTTGCAGAGGTATATACCCTCTTACCCCATCTGTCCAAAGCTCTGGAATCCCTGTCTGAAGGGATGGGATTCTTGGCTGTAGTAGCCTTGATTCCTTTAGGCCTCTGGGAAATGATCTTTGGGACAGCAGTAGGATTCTTGAAAAGAAATTTGTGAGAGTCAGGTATTCTGTAGTACCTATCTGGTTTCCTAGGGGCAGGTATAGTGTCAGGAGTAAAACTGGATTCTATAAAAACATCATCCACAACATCCAGGACAGGGGTTATTGCTAAAGGCCTATGTTGAGGCAACTCTAGAAATTCTCTGAGTCTCGTTTTGAACTGAGGATAGTCTTGGCATTCCCAGTGGAAATGCTCTCATAAGGTATGCAAGGTTTCACTAAAAGAAAAATCCTCTGGAGGGGAGGCAGAGGGAATGGATTCCTCTGCATCTGAATCCTCATAAGCAGATAAGGGCATGTCTTCAGAATTAGAAATTTCGGAGTCATCAGACTCCTGCTTTGTAGAAGTTGAAGGGGACTGGACTCATCTCTTAGCAGGGGAAGGCTGACTTCCCCTAATCAGCATAATAAGCCATTCTACGCATTTGTTTTTGTGGCATGGGAGCAGGTCCATGCGCTTTGGTCGTCGGTTTTCTAGGCGTAGTGCATACTCTGGGGCTAAGAAACTCGATAGTTTTGGTTAAAAAAGTCGTCAGTTTATGTCGAACATTGGTAGAGTGAATAAATGCCTCAGAAGCCGGTGCCTGCTCAGCGGCTCTGGACCCATCCAAGGTAGAGACATCCGCAGGTTCCATAGTTGATGAAGAGTCTCGCGACATACCAGACTCTGAATGGGTCTCAGTAGAGGCCTGCGAATCCACTGAAGTGGGCATCAGGGGCTGTGAAAGCACCTCACTGAGTACCAACTGACTGGCGACTAACTTAATGGAAGCGTCGTCGGCAGTTTTGGACCTATGCCGTCTGTCTCTGTATCTTTACGTTTTTTCAGAATATCGGTAGTTGGATGGCTTACAAAGCCATTTCAGAATACAGAGATTGAGAGCGAAAGAATTTAGTGACAAAGAGAGCCTGACAATGAATGGTTTGGGCATTAAATAAGGCACAAAACCGACAGCAAGGGGCATCGTGGTCTGGGCCTAAACAGGTGACGCAGTAAGAATGAAAATCTCTGTGAGGTATTTGCTTTCCACAGGCAAGACAATTGTTCACTTTTTCTGACATCGATTAGAGCAAGAAAAAAGGATCCCCAATGGGGTACTTAGCTTTAGAAGACTTCAGGATTATTAAATTCGTAAACGAAAATTCAGGTAGCTGCTGACCGGCACTTGCGAACTGCTTCTGCTTCAGGCTCCTCGGCAAGAAAGACTGATGTAATGGCGTTGGCTGCCTGTTTTTATACCCCTGATGACCTGACATCAGTCCTGTAGCAACAGCATCTGACGCAGAAATACTAAGTCTCTGGTATTCGGGCCAACTGAGGTCTACCTGCAGGCAGATAACCCAAGTGTGATGACTGCAACAGTGAAACACGAAGAACATCCAGTGTTATAATTAATATAAAAGTACAACAAAAATAAATAAATAAATAAGTAATAGTGACAGCAACATAAAACGTGCATAATTTACAATATGTGCATAGAACTGATATAAAACTGGGTCACCGAAAGAGTCTGCATAATGTAGAATTTGTTGCAGAACTGTGTATTGGGTGTAGCCATACTGATGTGAGAATGATAGTAGAGTAGATAGAGTGGCAGCAGAAAAGAGGAGTTACCTAGAGTAAATAAACCGATAGGTTGTAATTAATATTTTACTTGATTAATTTATAGTGTTTTTTTTTTTTTTTTTTTACAGAATATGGGATTTCCACAGTTTGGTGCCAAACAAAATGAGAAAGCATAATCTGAAGTGTGCAGATTGGATTGTGGCATTTGCACGACAGGACCTGAATGATTTAGGTTTCTAATATTGTATATGGGGATTTGGCATATTAATTTCAAAGGTAGAGGTGGGAGAGATTTTTCATGCAGGAGTCTGAGCAGCTGAGAACCTAGAATTAGTTCAGTACTTTGTCTATCTGGGAGCCAGTTTTTTTCATTTTAGAGTTATGTAGTGCTATTCATTTTCTGGGGAATGTGTGATAACTGCATTTTGTTTTGCAAAATTTGTATGGTAGTACAGTTATTTGCAGAGGCTGCTGACACCAGTGGGAGACCATATTTGAGTTGTGGAGGTGGATGACTCACCCACGTTATCAGCCTTTTTATCTAGGACATCCATGGACAATATTTGTGTGGCTGTGGCTTGGGCCAATCCTCATACCTTGTTTACTCATTACAAATTGGATATGGTCACAAGGGACAGAACAGCCTTCAGCTCTACAGTACTCAGGAATATCCTTCCTTAGAGCCTGTCCAGGATTCAGGTAGCTGGGTTCTCTGTCTTATATATTGGGGGATGAATGACAATTGACATCAGATAAAGAAGTTATGTACTCACCATAACGTTCCATCTGTGTTGTCTATTTTCATTCTTCCTCAACTCCCCTCCATCCAGCCCTCTAACACTTTTTTTCTCTTGAGGACCTCTGGAAGAACAGGAGAACATTAGAGGAACCAAAGTTCCTTCTATATGAGCTCCAGATAGTTCCATCTTAAAACCAGAAATGTATTCCATCTTACAATAATAAGCTGCAAACAAGATCTAGGGAATGAGGGAGACTACTGCATTGTGGGTAAGAGAGAAGCTTGAGAGCTTATAGTATCCAAGAGCTGTGATACAACAGCTGAGTCAGATTTGAGGATCAGATCCGAACCCATATGATGAGGAAGAATTTAAAATGGACAACACAGATGGAACATTATGGTGGGTACATAACTTCTTTTTAACTAGGTAAAGGGAGTGGTCCATGGCCTGGGCCACAAAGCATGGGTAAATACAGTATGCATGTGTGTGCGTGTGTATGTATGTATAGTGTGTATATAGGTGTGTGTGTGTGTGTGTGTGTGTGTGTGTGTGTGTGTGTGTGTGTGTGTGTGTGTGTGTATATAGGTGTGTGTGTGTGTGTGTTTATGCGTTTTTACATTTTATTGTAGCCTGTAGACTGCCACGTTATTGGGAGATGAGAAGAAACATGCATGCAGAGAAGAAACCCATGTAGGCAGAAGGGGAACATACAGAGTCCCCACTGTCACCAAAAGGCAGGAGGACTGAAACCCAGCCCTTGGACTTTTGAGGCAAAGACCTTTCCAATGAGCCACTGTGTTGCCCCTTGAAGTAAATATACTGAATTCCACACTTGCAAATAAGGAATGTAAAAATTTAAATCAAGAAAGGCACCGTCACTGCATTAAATTAAATTGCTATAACTTACTTGACTTCATTGTAAATAGTTTACTCTTTTTGAAATGACAAAAGCACAATGCTGAATGGAGAGAAATATAGTTTCAGTGTACACTGTCTGGCATGGCAACATCAATGAATAACATCCATACTTTACTACCTGGGTGCATTTTAAAGGTTTTGGGGAGAAAAAACTGATGAATTATTTGACTCCTGTCATAAACTATTGACAGAGCTCTTTTAAATGTGGATTCTTGCAAATGTTTGATGTGTAGAAGAAAGCTTGAATGACAATTGCTGTATGGTCATTATTTTTTCTTAATAATGATGTAGTTCTTAGGCTGTGCTATGATTTGATATAACAGCTGAGCAACAACAGTGAATTAATTTCCATTTTTGTATGTTTGTCAAGGGATCCGGACACATGCTCGACTAGCATATGTCCGAATCACAAAACATCGAACACACATACACGAAAGCGGTTAACATTGACAAGCGCTTCTGTGTATGTGTGCCTGTTTTGTAGATCGGACTACAGTGCAGGTAGGGGAAAATTCCCTTTTCCCCACTGTAGTGCAATCTCGGAGTGAAAATAATAAAGTAGGGGTGGTGTGGAGGGTGCAGGGGGGCGAAGCACCCTTGCAGAAACGTGGATTTTTTTTGAGCTACACATACATGGAAGCACTTGTCGATGTTAAGGGCGTTCGTGCATTTGTGTTTGATGTTTTGTGATTCGGACATATGCTAGTCAAGCATGTGTCCTAGACCCATTTGTCACATATAGAAACTGTGATTTCAGCTGTCTGCACACGTTGACTCATATATTCTAACTCATATACCAACACAGGAAGTCAGCAATAAACTGTTTTGCTTATAACTCACTCCCTCTCCCTCCTATATATATATATATATATATATATATATATAATGTCTAAACATACACTTAACATGAGTATAGTTACGAATCCCATCATAAATAATACTAAGCAGCATAATATACTGATAAAAAATATCAACATGTGCAAATGTCAACAGCTAAAAATTGTGAACAGAAAATGCCAAAGAGCAACACAGACATCCCACCCTCTACATTAAACTAATTATCAAAACAATCGGTCTTCTTTTGCAGTCAGTTTAAATAAAAATAAAAATAAGTAAACAAATAAATAAAAAATAAATAAACAACAAAGAAACCCCCCCCCCCCAGAAAACTAACAGTGCCATGAGACATAATTTGTCTGAATGGTGACAGTGTGAAGGAGCGGGTGTTTTAGAAGGTAAGGTGCAGGGTTGCAATTAAGGGCAGAGATAGTGTGATAACCCCAAACTTTATCTTTCTCCTGCCTCTAACCTCAACCCTACACATTGCCTTCCAAAAAAAAAACTTCCCTGCACAGTACCACTGCACAAGATATGAAGACATACTTCTCATGTGCAAACACACATAGATATCAGTAATACTATCCTACTACTTGGCCGTTATTCTAACCCTAACCCACAAACATTTGCATATACACTCTCTCACTCCTAAACCAACATACTTAACTATTTTGAGAAAATGAGCATTTGGTAGAATGACTATTTGGTAAAAAACACAGCAGCTCACTTTTTTGAGAAAACATATACATATATCTATATCTATCTAGCTATATATATATATATATATATATATATATATGTATGCTTTTTTATAATTGGGTAATAAAAATGTTTTCGCCTTAGTTGATCTACTATATGATCCAAGGAGGTGAAGAAAGCTTCTGGGTTTTTTATGTACATGCAGAGAGTGTGTGTGTATGCTACAGCAGCATAGATGTTGTACATTAAAATGACAGTGCAGTTTGATGAAGAAAAAAGCTCTGTCTCTTCTTGGAGCTCCTGGGAACTCTAATCAATCCATAATCCTAAAGCAACAGTTTGATAGTACCAAATGTATTTGTTGCAGTGAGAATATTTTTCCAACAATTATTTAAAGTTAACAGTGACACAAGTTATTTTGATGAGAGGCTAGATACACCCCCTCATTGTTGGATGTCTTGACAGACTGTCTGAAAAGCCTGTGAGTCATCTGACAAGAGTGTATAAAATCCTGTTAGGCACATCACTACCGTGCAATATCTTATATATAATAACTCTGTCTCATTCACACTGATGCAACAAATTATTTGGCATTCTAGCCCATATTATAATTGCAAATTTGCAACACCAAAACTAAACAGTTTTTCACCATCTCACTAAAATTATTTAATTAGCTGCAGTGGTGGTGCTGTGGTAGCGTTGTCGCCTCACAGTAAGACATTGTCCTGTTTGATTCTCAGCTAGAGCGTCTTCTGTGTGGAGACATGCGTGAATGGGCTTACCTTTGTTGAAGGTTGTGCGTCAGGGCCGGCAACTCGG
This sequence comes from Protopterus annectens, assembly GCF_019279795.1. Lineage (NCBI taxonomy): Eukaryota > Metazoa > Chordata > Ceratodontiformes > Protopteridae > Protopterus > Protopterus annectens. Next base: position 429,230,811 of record NC_056729.1, on the reverse strand, counting down.
CACGTACATATCTACTGCCAATCATTAGCGGACCGGAGTTCCGCTGTGGCGACCCCTAACCGGGAAAAGCAGAAAGACACAACAACTCAAATTATTTAATTACTTTCTTTTTATGAAAAGTATTATTGTTTTTTTTAAGTTATATATATGGTGGACAGAGAACAAAATATATGACAATTTATGATATGTAAAGAAGCAAGGGTGTGGCCTGCAAGGATATTTAGAAAATTATTTGTTAAATATGTAATTTTGAAAAGTAGTTATGCCCACTCTAGGTAGCAGTAAGCTGATCCATATTAATAATAAAAAGTACAGATGCCTGATCATTTTACAGTGAATGGGATGAGAGAGGTGTTAAGGCACAAGAAGGGATTTCTGCACTTCTGCACAGTAAAAAGACTATTTGCCCTTGCGTGTACATAAAGAAACTGTATAGTGTTCAGATTAGAAGATGTCAAGAGCTTTAAAATGATACTGAATCACTTTGTATAATCAATAGAGTTATACCATCAATATGCATATGTCTGATGTGTAGAAGAAAGTTTGACTCAGTAGCATATATGTTTTAATACTTGGATGTATTTTAAAGGCATTGTGGAAAATGTACTGATGAAATGTTTGATAAGAAATGTATGGTTGGCATTGTTTTCATACAGATGCTGCATTACGTTGAAAACACTCTTAGAGACAGAGTTTGCAGTGTCTGGTGCAGACAGAATCAGTGTGTGCAAACTCATTTTGCATCACCATCTTCCCTCTTAACTGTATAATATGGATTATTTACATTCCTGTTGTATTTTGCAAATTTATGGCAGTACCTGGTCTGTTGTGTGGCAGACAAACTTTAAGAAAGGCAAGTCTTTGTACATACTTGTGGAAGTGTTTAACCTTTCAGTAGCTATTGCTTTAGTCAAACTAATCATTCACTTTAAATGTGTACATGTGTTTGTAGGTAAGCAGCTAACATACTCTACTTCTGACTTGGAAAATGGAAATAAAAGCAGGTTATGTTGCCCATACAACAACAGCTAATTATCTGCAGGAAGATGTATGATCTCCTTTATATAATATTTGAGTGATTTTTTTCTGTCTTAACATCTGGTAGCATAAACAGTGATCTGACGTTGTCAATATTTATTCATTCTTTACGAATGGGGACTCGGTTCTGACCCCTTGGAACCAGCTTGGCCATTATACAGCTCGCGCCAGCCAAAAAAAACTCTTGAGCTAAAACTCTACCCACAATGCCCCTTTCTGCATTACCCCAGATCTCGTTTGCCACTCTCATAACAAGACACGTCAGCCAATACTCTCCGGCTAAGTGCTCCAATTTGTTCTATTTTACCTGTTTTTCTATATACTTTCTCTGCTTTATAGAGCACTTTATTTTTCCCTTTCTATTGTATTATTTAGTTTGGTGTGTTTGCATCTAAATCACCTCTACCCTTGTTACCTTACAGTAATTTTATTACCATCATAGGTAATCCCCCCTTTCCTTTTACCTCTCAGTAATCTCTGGATACCATCACTGGTATTTTCTTTTTGACTACCCTTATAGGTATATCTCCCTACCATCATTGGTAGATTTTTCTTCTTTTCTCTCCTTTTGAGTGTGTAGCATCTCTCTCTGTACACAGACTACAGAAATTAAGGTTGCAAGTACAACTAATCATTCCATAAACAAGGTTCCTGCTTTTCTTGTTCTGCAAGTTCTGAGTTCTATGGCAGCCACCATAACTTTAGTGACCCTCGCTAGGTATCACATGAGGCTGCTTAAATGGCTCTTAGTGGTGCAATGGTCAGTACTGATGCAGCCAATGTCTTATCAGATATTGATAAATTTCTGCAAGAAGGATCTATCCTGGTGGATGAAGTCAGAAGAAAATCTATGGGGCCACACCTTCACTCCTTCTCCGCCCACCGATGTAGTGACCACAGATGCTTCCCAGACTGGGTGGGGGGCATTATCTTGGAAGAACACTTCAAGGCACTTGGTCCCCACAATAGGCCAATTTGCACATCAGTGTCCTAGAATCGAGGGTAGGGCTTCTAGCATTGCAATCCTTTCAGTCTGTCCTTTATTCGGGGATGGTTGCAATCCAAGCATACAACATGTCAGTTGGTACATCAACAAGCAAGGTGGAACCAGATCCTACCCCTCATTTCGGGAAGCTCTCAGGATATGGGAATGGGCTATCACTTCCAACCATCTTCTAATAGCAACGCATATCCTGGGAAGCTCCAACGTTATAGCAGACAAACTGAGCAGATGCATCCTCCTGCCTCACGAGTGGTCTCTAAATCCCAAGGTGGCGATAAAAAAATTTTGTTGTTAGGGCCAGCCTTGCTGCAGTCTTTTTGCCTCCCCAATAAGCAAAAAAGCAGCAGCTACTTTGCCCTAATTCCCCCACAGGGGGAGACCACAAGAGATGCACTCCTCCATGATTGGCCTCTGGGACTACTTTATGCCTTTCCCCTGTTCCTTCTAATTCCCCTATACTTGAAGAAAGCCCAAAGATTGAGAAGCAAAGTGATCCTCATTGCACCTTATTGCCCTGTCAAGTCTGGTTCCCATTCCTTTGGCCTCACCTGATTTGCTGTCCTTGGATTCTGGACCCAGTTCCAGACCTGCTGTCTCACCCACAGGGATTGGTGCATCCCAACCTTCACAATCTTAAGCTGCCAACTTGGTATCTCCAATTCCATTAACTGCCAGGCAGAGCAAATTACCTTCCTCAGTACAAAAACTCCTTCTGGCTTCTCATAAACCGTCCACCAGGAAACTCTATCTTAGCAAATGGAAGAGCTTCTCAATCTGGGCTCATATGAGTAATTTAGATCCCTTTTCAGTCCCGGTTGACAAGGTGTTGGAATTTCTGGCTTCCCTTTTTGAACTAGGAACTTCTGTTTCCACCATCAAAGTCCAATTAGCAGCCATTTCCAGTTTCCACAATGGATTTGATGATCATCCCCTGATTTTCCATCGATTATGTAGAACTTTTCTTAAAGACGCTTTACGTCTAAAGCCCCCATTCAAGGATCCTACAACTCCATGGGATTTGACCTTAGTACTACAATCCTTAGTCCTTCAGCCATTTGAGCCAGCAGCTACTTGAGATCTCAAGTTCCTGTTGTGGAAAACTCTTTTTCTGTAGGCCATTACTTCTGCCAGGAGAGTTTCTTAATTGCAGGCCTTATGTGTGAAACACCCATACATGATTTTTTTGTAAGGATAGGGTGTTGTTAAGAACCAATCCTTCTTTTCTACCAAAAGTGGATTCAAATTTAATATTAATCAGACTATAGATTTGCCAATCTTCTTTCCAAAATTTTTCAATACATGTGAATATTGCTTGCATTTGTTAGATGTTCACAGACAGTTATGTTTCTATCTGGACAGAACAAAATCATCTAGAAAATCAGATCAATTATTTGTGTCCTTTTCAGGTTCAACTTTGGGTAAACCACTCTCAAAAGTTACCTTATCAAAATGGCTTAGGGATTGTGTTACTTTCATTTACAATCATAATAACCTCAAGTTGCCTGCGCCTGTTAAAGTGCATTCCACGAGGTTTGTATCCGCTTCAGCTGTTTTCCACTCTAAGGCTTCCATGGAAGAAATATGTGCAGCCACGATGTGGGACACTCCCCGTACCTTTATCACTCATTACAAATTGGATATGGCCTCCAGGGGAATAGCATCTTTTGGCTGTATGGTGCTCAGGAATATCCTTCCTTAGACCCACCCTGGACCTAAAGTAGCTGGAGACTCTGTCCCATTCGTCAAGAATGAATGAAGATTGACAACATCAGATAAAGAAGTTATGTCCTTACCATAATGTTCCATCTCTGTTGTCGATCTTCATTCATTCTTGGCATCCCACCCTTCTGCCCCTTCCTAAGGATTTCTGGAGGTTTGGACCTTTGTTTTGGGAGGATGTTAGGTTTCACCTTAGAAAGGGCTTCTGTTATCCTTCTATACTTGGCTGCAAACTCGATCTGAGGTAATGGAGAGAGGGGCATTATGGACAGAGTCTTAGCTTGAGAGTTGTTTTGGCTGGCATGAGCTGTATAACAGCCAAGCTGGTTTTGAAGTGTCAGAAACGAATCCCAATTCGTCAAGAATGAATAAAGATTGACATATTGACAACACAGATGGAATGTTATGGAAAGGACATAACTTCTTTTTTGTACCTTCACAGTTTACAATGTTATCATATTTTCGTTAGGGTCATTGTGGCGTGCAGTAAAAGTCCTTAACTAGGACTGTCAAGATAGACAGTAATGCCACTTCCTGCAGCAGACAAAGTACTGTAAGATGAAAAGGGTCTTAAGCCTTTTAGTACTCAGTAGCATAACATTGTGGCACAGGACCACTGATTTCTGTTGTCTGCTACCATGTTTTGGGTTACTTCTTTCTTGGAGTAAGCCACTTCTTTTGGCATGTAGTTGAAAGAATGCCTGTTGAATCTCCTTCAAGCATGGGACTAGGAAGCAGGGTAAATATTGAAGTTCTGTTTGTCCAGCAGCCTAAAATGTTTTCAAAAGTTAGCCTGACATGAATGCAAGTATGGTTGTTATTCTGTGTTTGCCTGACAGGAATGTCCTATGGTTGTTATTGGTTTTGTAGAAATGTGACTGGAAGTACTGCAGAGGCAGATATGGTTCAGTGACCTGGCTAGGCCTAACACTGTGATTGCTCAATAACTGCGTTGCTTTTTCCAAGGGCTGTCATATTCTAGACCCTTCATTAAACTCCTTGAGATAAACTTTTGCACCTTTAACTTTGTGGTTTCACATTGTTTAGCTCTTGCTTGCTGTCTCACCTCACAATGGTGATTACTGTGATTATTGTCGGTTCTTATGCATTTGCAGTCTGTTTTTTTTTTGTCTGAAAAATTGTTCTGTAAATATGAATAGTGCATTTAGTTTGATCAGAACAGTCAGTTTTCCTCAGGGCAGGCATAGCTTTTGTGTTGTTTCTTCTCAGGGAGGAACAACTCAAGGAGGCCTCTGAAATGTGTAATTAATTTAATCCACTGATGCTAACAGATAAGCAAAACAAGTTGATTTTACATTGTTTAAAAGCATCTCAGAGTCTGTTCTTGAAGTTGCTTCAGCCCTGAGCATATCCTTGTAATCAATGCCGTCAGTCTCAGTGTCTGAAACTCACTCTTTCAGTTCTGCTAAATGTAAAGAAATGATAAGGAATGCAAAAAGGACAGAGCTAGGAAGAAGATGCACATGTCCAATAAGACAAATGCTTAAAGTTGTTTCTTGCTCCTATCAGTAAGAAACCTAGTCTGGAGGATTTTTCCACATCTACTAATGCTTCCCCTACTTGAGATCTCTAAATTAGTTGTTATAGCTGTTGAAGTTTCTCCTCCTAGGTGTTTCAGGCCGGAAAACTTCTCATTTTTATCTGATTCTAAAAACAGGAATTCTACACTCCAGGATATTTTTTCCAGATCTACCAAATCCTTTTTAAATCATTCAGCCACTTTAGGCAAGAACTAGGAGAAAATGAGTAGGATCTTCCTGAAGGTTCAATAGGAAATGTTTATTGGCTTTTCCCCTTCTAGATTCAGGATGGACAGAGGTGGTCCTTCCATGCTCTCATTTTCAACTTCATCACATTTCTCCTTACCAGTTTAAATTTATAGATTCAGGATGGACAGAGGTGGTCCATCCATGCCCTCATTTTCAACTTCATCACGTTTCTCCTTACCAGTTTAAATTTCAGCACTGGTTATGATGAAAGCCATTCATGAACCTGGAGACGTCAGCATCAGCCTCAACAGGTGTGTTGATGTCAGTTGTAGTTTTGGTCCAGGTCCACACCCTGTGGGACTGACATCTTCTACATCAATGTCAGTAGTTTCATTGCTGACTATGGTGGTGTTGGGGATCTTTATACTGGAGGAAGTCACTGTTGACCTCACAAGCTCATTCTTGTTCCTGACACAATCAGATTCATTACTGATTGTAGCTAAGTTGGTTTTATAGCTGTCTGCCTCAAGGCTGTCGGTGTCATGCTTAGCCTCATGAAGCATGGTAGTTCCATTGTTCAGGGTAAAGTGGTAATGATTAGCCTCTGTGTCAGCCCTATCATTGACAGCTTCAACTTCATTGAACTTTGGCTTTGGGCAGTCATGGTTTGTACTTTCCATCCTAAATATGGCATCAGAGTTGATTTTGACTTTAGTAATGCAGACAGTTGTGCGCCTTCAGAGTCTGTGTTCACATTGACCATGGCTGTGATGTATTTTTTTCTGTCTGTCTCTTTGACTGCTCATCCTTTTCAGCAGCAGGACAGAGGATCTTAGGGGCTCTTGCAGGATCAGACATTTGCATTTGGATCATGCAATGCTTCTTCTCCCTTCTCAGATTGATCCTGTTAGTCTCTGAAACCTGGTTCAGAGCTGCAGAGAGCACCCCAACCTTACCAGGTTACTCATTCTACCATACTTTCAGACCTCAAACGGAGGGCTACAAAGCCAAATGAGGTGGAGTTTCAATATTTATCTAAGACATACACACCACCAGGCTGGTCAAACAGTATGATGCACAGGAGACACTCCAATTGCAGTTAACTGTTGACAAAACACCTATTCAAATCATAGCTAACTACAGACCCCCAACCGTGACTCAGGATGCCCACTCCGCCTCTCCGAACTTACTTGAATCCATCAAGATTCAACCCTCTACCCTGATCCTGGGTGACTTTAACTACCCAAACATAGAGTGGAAGATCTATTCTAGCCCAAACACCAACACCCAGAGATTCCACGACTTTGTCAATGCCAATGCACTGGATCAGCTCATTGACACCCCCACTAGAGGTGAAAATATCCTGCACCTGCTACTAACCAACATGAATAGCCACTGTAGCACCCCTACAGTGTCATCCTCCTTGGTAAGATCCAACCATAAAGCAATCACTTTCAAAGTCACCATCTTTGCTGACCCCCAACCCCATCAGGGTCAAACAAAAACCTTTTCCAAAGCTGACTACAGTCTCCTGAGAGCAGGTATAAGCATCTCCAAAGCCACTGTTCCTTCATTTGGAAATAGCACTAATGTCCAAGCCTACACCAGAAAACTATATGAGCACCTACATAGCTGCATGGACTCAGCAATACCTGACAACACCAAATCATCTTCCTCAAGGAAGAGTAAACCTGTCTGGTAGACAGCAGCAATAAACAAACTCTATAATAAAAGGAAAAAATTCCTGTCTACGACCAAGAAGGAGCAGGTGCTAAGTTGGAAGCAATCTCTCCTTTGCCTGAACAAGCAAATAAGGGCACTAGTGAAATCCTCTAAGGCTAACTTTGAGTCCAAATTGGCCACATCCACTAAGGACAATCACAAGGCCTTCTTCACATACGTCTGCAATCTCAAAGGTAACATACAAATCTGCTATGAACTGGTGGTCAAGAACACCACATATACAAATGCTTGCAGACAGATTCAGTGAAACGTAACTCCCCTGTCCCCCCTTAAGTAAACCAGGACATCCCCAGCACCTGCCACTCCCTCCCCTCATCACCAGGGAGCAGATCTTTAATCCCCTCTCAAAGGCAAAAAAATACAGCCTCCATGGGACCTGACAATATCCCTGACTGTGTCCTACATGAACTCAGGTATGAGCTCTCAGCACCATTAGGCAACCAAAGCCTGAGCACCGGTTTCATTCCACCTGAATGGAGGACAGCCACTGTCATCCCTCTACACAAAGGTGGAGCATCCAGTGACCCAGGCAATTATAGGCTTATCAGCCTAACTAGTCTGATTTTCAAGGCCATAGAACACATTATCATGGACCTTATAAACAAGGATATTGGCAACCTCCAAATCCTTGACCCCACGCAGTTTGGTTTTGTCAAAGGGAGATCATGCCTGTTAAACTTGGTCGACATCTTCGAAAGAGTCACCAAAGCCATGGACAGGGGGGAGATGGTACACACCACCTACCTTGACCTAGCCAAACCCTTCTACACTATTCCCCATTCAGGCGCAATAGATAAACTCTCCCAGATAGGCATCAACCCATATGAAACCAGATGTGTAGCTAACTGACTCACTGATAGAACCCACTCAGTCAAAATAAGGGAAGCCACCTCTAGTAGTAGACCCATAATGAGCGGGGTACCCCAAGGATCGGTCTTGGGGCCTCTTCTGTTTGGGATATACTTTTCTGAGGTGCAAGCCAAAACCAGTGGTCTGTGGCTGACCATGTTTGCAGATGACTGCAAGCTGGGTGCTGTCTTAAATTCCCCTAGTGATGTGAACATCCTCCAAGAGGCCTTACCCAAATTCATGACTGGTGCCAGAAGCATGGCCTCAAACTGAATGCCAAGAAATTCATCATTATCCCCTTTGGGGAAAATGGCATCCCCACTAATTATCACATTAATAACAACATACTAAGCATGTAATCAGTTGTGAGGGACTTGGGCACTCAGGTTGATAGCAACCTGACTTTTGACCACCACGTTGCCTGTGTTGTGTGGAAGACATTCTACTTGCTCACCTCATATGTAAGGGTATTTCATCCAGAAACACGGAAGTAATAACATCCCTGTGCTCCTTCCTTATCAGACCCATTATCATGTACAGTGCCCCCTTCAGCATGTACCTTGCCAAGCACATGCAGCTGCTGGAGAGACCACAAAGGTTCCTGACCTGGAAAATCCAGGGACTCAAATACCTGTCCTATACAGGTAAATTAAAAGTCCTGTTCCTCTACTCAGTCTTGTACAGACTGCTCAGAGGTGACCTTTGTTTGTCATACAAGGCCATCTCAGACCCATCCTTGATGGAGATTCTGCATATCGGTAAGTCAAACTCCACTCGTGCAACCCACACACAAGGCCTAAACCTGGTCTGTGACATTAATAGAACTTGTTGGCAGGATAGATTTGTGTCCCAAAGACTCCCCCATCTGTGGAATAGACTTCCTGTCCATGTCAAGCAGAATACCTCACTACCCTCTTTAAGAGGAACCTGGATGACTGGATGGGAAACAGAAAATACAACCCTGGGATTCCACCTGTGTCCCTGCTGGACAGGAGAAACAGGTGCTGAATTTGTGGGAACATGGGCAAAATTCTTGGCTAGGCTTATAAGGGCTTCCAGGCCAATAGCCTAGTATCATTCTGTGAACCTATCAACCTATAGAGTTGATGTTAGAAACAAGGGTTCTTGGCATCCCTTTGTAATCTGCCCCTCCAGATACTGACAGCAAAGAAAGAGTTGAGTCTCCTCCATCCCAGCCAGATGACCCCAAGTTTGATGAAGTTCTTAAAATTGTATGGCAGAGAGTGGAATGAATAATATATTTCACATATTCTTCTGAGACTATCCTGTGAGAAGTCTTATAGACCACCCTCACCATCCTCCTGTGGTCCTTCCTGCAAACAGGATGGTACAAATTGTAGTCTGGGCACCATGGGAATAACCCAGTGTTGTGATACCTCTGCCTAAGAAAGCAGACATGATCTTCTAGCCTCCCAGGGATCGGACTTGCTTGTGGAGGATGACAAGTCTGACTCTATTGTTGTTGTGACTATATTTAAAAAGACTGTTATGCCACAGAGTTGTCAATTCTCCTGATAAGAGGTCCAGAGCAATTGACAGATTTTGGAATCATGTTTGTGTGTCTTCTACATTCACATTGAGGGAGGTAAACTACCTTTCGCATATGTTATGCTGCATGCTGTAGACAGCAAATGAGGTATCTCAGGTTCATAGGTGTTTACTAGGCTAAAGACCACAAGGACCTTTTTAAGCCTAGTCATGTATACCAAATCTCTGACAAGTTCTCATGCCCTTGATATGCGTAAGCAGAGGCTTGGAAGATGAACCACTTACAGGCTGCTTGTGTCCATTAAATACATAGGTACCAAACCAGGGATAAATTTCCTGTTCTACAACCATCTGGTTCTGTTTGTTTTGTAGATATGCAGGGGGTCCATCAGAGTTGGGTCTGACAATGCCTTATATGCCAGGCAGAGATCTCCCCTCAACATCTTATAGGAAATAGAATACAGGGATACATATTGAAGGAGTTACTTGAAGGAGCCCTCAAGACCACACAGAAGTCTCAAATGGCAACTATGTCTTTTTTCCAATCTTACCGTGTGTCTTGCTAATAAATCAGTAGATGGTACTGACAGAGCAACAGGCAACAGCATAGCTGTTCACTGACATACCTCGTTGTGCCATACCAGTTTTGCTGAGGACTTTAAAGAGTCCTCTTTTAATGTGACCCTTGATGGATCTTTCTTACTTGAACTAAAAGGTAAGGAGAAACTGGAGAATACAGAGAATGAAGGCAAGACTTTACAACTTGGCATGATCCTCAGTGCCTCTTTTCAAGGACATGAAAGACTATGTTGGTTATAATACTGATGTGGCCAATAATAATAGGGAACTTGAGATTTGGGAGTACGCAACATGGCTTACAGGAACAGAGGAATGCACTACTTAATACACACCCAACTCACAACAATACATAGACTTATCCATAAACCCCAAAGCTTTCCATCCCTAAATGTCGTCATTCAGCAATACTTTGAAACAGGGTTTATGTTCTAGAGATAAATCAATTCTCGCTATCACAAAAGCATACAGTAGTGCAGGAGACTCCCTGTATTCATCTAGTATTGCCAAAGTGTGGAATCACATCCCATTAACACTGAAATCAATACAGGAGTTAAGCTTTTTCGAAACCCAATTAAAATCTCATCAGATGGGTAACTGGCTCTGCTCATGTATTACCACAGGCTAGCTCTGCAACTTACATCTATTTTTTTTTTCCAATAGACTCTTGCCAGCACTAGTCTAAGTCTGTGTGCATAGCCTGCAATTTATCCAACCTACACCCAATCCCATATGTTCTCCTCCCCTCCCTCCCTTCCATTGTCACTTTCACTCTTGCATAGGTCTTTGTAAACTCCACTCACTGCTCCCATGCATCCCCAGAATTCTACTGGTATCACCTTTCATCTTATTTCTATTCTCACACACTCTTCCTACTCACTGTCTACCTTCACCACTGCTACTAATTCACATTCACTCCATCTCACCCTCCTTTCTGGCTGCACTTTTTTTCTATCCCTGCTACACCACCAAATGGAAAATAATCTGACCTAAACTCATAAGGTCACCTTGTAAATAAGGCATATGATGGTATATACATTGTGATATGCTATAGACATATGTAGATACTGCTTACGTATTCATGTACTCTGCAAATTTATACTCACTTTAAAATATTATTTCCTCTGAAAATACCTGTATACTGCTTGTACACTGTCATTCTGTGTAATCTTGATCATTTTTGTAAAATCTCTGAGGTGTTTTTCTCCCTGGGCCTCTGCTGAAAAGGGGTTTAGCTAGTCCCAACCAGACTTTCCTAGTAAACTAAAGCAAAATAAAATAAACACACACTTTTAATTATATCAAATGGAGTTAAATACATCCTACTCTAACATCACCGTATCATGTATGCTTCCTAGTGCTTCAGTATCTGCCTGTGATTTTTAGCCATATCTAGCTCTTTTTCCGACTGCTTTATTCTATTTTGATTAAGCTTTTCAGGAAACCTATTACCCCATAATAATCTTACAGTCTGTCATACTTTCTGTCCTCATCTCTCGCTCAGTCACTTCAGATACTCTTATGTTGCTGCATTATTTGCTACTGTCACATAACAAAATGTTGGCAGATCTTCTCACTTCATTACTGTGGCACTATATGACACTATAAAGTTTACCTCAGTCTTGTCATTGTATTACTTCACTTATATGTTGACATACATATCAAACCTTCATTGTCCCCAGCTACTCCAGTCTAGTACATGCTCCCACCTTTATCTGACTACTACCTAAGGCACAGCTTTGTTTTCCTGAATTGTGGAGCTGTCCACCACAAAACTGAGCTGAGCACATTCACTCTTTGGTGGTACAGAATGGTATTGACACATTTGTGCTTTGTGAAACTTGGTTAAAACCTTCTACACAAAATATCCAGACACTCTTTCTCAACTATTAAATCATAAAGGCTTAGATTATCAAGTTAGTCCACTTCAGGTTTGGAACTGGTCACAGGCAAGCATTGATCATCAAACAGAGATCTTTCCCACAGCTCAAGCTTCTCCTCTTTCTCACATAATAAACTGCATCTCCCTTCATTCCTTCCCAGATCTTGTTTGTTACCATTTGCAACAGACAAGATCTCCACAGCTTGAGCTTTTAGATAAGTGAATCATTCCTTATTTGGATCTTTTTTTTTTCAAAAAACTTACTGTTTACTATTATTATTTTTCTTGCAGCTCTAGGTAGTTTAGATTGATGGATGGATGGATAGATAGATAGATAGATAGATAGATAGATAGATAGATAGATAGATAGATAGATAGATAGATTGTCTTACCTTCCTGCTTCCACTTGTAACCAAACACAGTTATTCTTAACAGTTGTGTGAATAGTTATTTAAAAAGGTTTACTGTTTAAAATAATTTGTACTAGGTTTTGCTGTTTATGTTGTGTTAATGTTTGATAGCATTAGGTATGGCTATTTCATTATGGACAAGGTCTCAAGATTTCATAAGTGCAGCTATTGTGACCATAAGGACCCCCACAAGTTCTGTGGAGTGTGCCTGGGGCCAGATCACTTTAAAGAGTTTTGTGACATTTGCAAGGTCTTTATGCACTGAACTATTTAAAGAAGGCATGGTTCTGAAGGGACCTCTCCCATCAGATGAACCAAAAAGCAGAACAAGGAGGATAAAGAGAAAAGAAGGAGATGAGAAAGTCTGACCAATCATCTGTCAGTAGAGCTTCCTCTCCCAAGGCACCAAAGATGGAAACTCAGCCTGTTAGACCTACTTAACTTCCCTTCAGTCTAGAATGGATTCTGTTCTATCAAATGTTTTTCACAGGTTGCCTCCCAGGCTTCCCCTTCAAGAGTTTTTTTTTATTTTCAGACTGAGGCATACTTGATTCAAGATCTTTCTCCAATGAAAAGAAAAAGAAGTTTTCTTCAGAGAAGGAACTCTCTAGATATTTGGAGTTTTGACTGTCATCTGCACTCACTAGGTCAGCATTGAAAGGGCTTGACCTCTTAAAGCTGACTGATTTGTTTCTGTCACTCTCAGCTCCAATCCCATTGATGCCAAGAGTTATATGCACAAAGAGGTCTATGAGGACTTGATGACAGTGTTGGCATTGCCCCCATATTGAGACTGTTTACCTTATTGCAGTCTTTGGAGTTCAGTATATTGGTGCCAAAGCCAGTTTTGGGACTAACCATGACGTCTGGTTCAACATCCCTCGGTAGCAGGACCTCAGCTTTGGTGCTTTTGGCATTGACACCAGGTTCAGTACTGGGCTGATCAGCCTTGATTGGTATATTGTCAACATTCTAATACCTGGAGACTCTCTCTACCCAGATGGTTGGGTACAACAGAAGCATCATTGATTTCAGCTCCACCCACTGACACCTGGCAGTCTTGAGTTTTGGACACTGATCAAGCACTTGAGAGACAAAGAGTTTTGAAAGACCATGAAAGATAGCACTCCTCATGGTCAGACCATTCATCCAGCTATTCAGAAGACTCCTCCCTAAATGTGCCTAGGAAGAAAATGTACAAAAGGAACCACATAGATTCTCCAAAAGAGCCTCTCACACCAGATTCAGACCTCAATAAAGGGGAGGGATTCCCAAAGTCTCTGCCAGATCACCTGAAGTTTGGAAAAATATTGAAACTGACGAGACAGAGTGGTACTTGACCAGTAGACCCCCCATGTCCCTTTATGAGAAGTTCTAATGGAAGCCTTTCAGACTGTACCTTCTAATTTTGGGTGGTTTACACTCTGGACTGCATGATTGACCTGGTTGTGGAGTGGGTTTGGCAAGAATTTGATGTGGCTGATCACATACCAGGAAAACCTGACAAGATACTATGACCTCCCAAGGGCAGACCATGTGGAGTAAGGATTTTTTGTGGACTCAGTGTTAGCAGTGACAGCTTCAAAAAGAAAACCATCAGATGAGAACTTGGTGGTGTGTCTGCCTAATAGAGAATCCAGGGAATTATATTGCATGAGAGGGTGTACTTCTGCATTGGCTACTTCTGTCAAATACACATGATGCATATCAATTGCTTCCAGTAAGAAAGAATCAAGCAGACTTTGGAAATGCTTCAAACACTGCCAGCTCTTGACACTTGCAGATTAATTAAGTCACAGATGTCAACTACAAAGAACATTTCTACCCACTGCATGCAGCTCTTACATAATGCAGCTGATGGAGCACATAGAACTGCTGGGAAATTCTTTACAATGAAGCACTCTGCCTGACTCACACTTTCTGATTTCTTGGAAAACTTTAAGGCATCATTCACCAGTACCTCTTTCAATGGATCCTTCCTATTCATACCCATGGTGAAAGTTAAGCTGGTCTAGAACAAGCAGGAAGACAAAACTTTTCCTTTCATGTGACTGACATTTGTGGCCTTGCAGAGATTCTTCTGAATGAACCAGAATGGTCTCAAGAATTTATGGTGCAAAAAGTCACAATGGCAATCTTTTGGCCAGTTTCCTGTTAGGATGCTGGGGGTCCTTCAGTTAATGCCACTGTAGTGGCAGAGGTAGTCTACAGAGCCAGGGATTTCATAGTCCCTTTCAGGGTAAGCAGCCAAAAAACAGCTGAGGACTTGTCAACTTTTCCTCTCTCAAGGCAGTCAAGGGGTCATGTATATCTGCACCAAGAAAGCATGGCAAGCCAATTACGCAAGACAAATAGGTCTGGGAGAAAATATCCAGAGGCTATATGATTCCCTTTACCAAGCTACCAAAAGCATTACCTTACACCCCATACTGTCAAAAGTTGACAGCCAAAGCAGAGTTAAAGAACCTTCTCCCAAAGAGAGCCATCCAAGAGGTCCCATCAGACTACGGATGATCTAGGGTTTATTCAAAATTCTTTTTGGTTCCCCAAAAAATCAGGACTTCACTTCAGTGCTGGATCTCACAGGCCTTAACCAGTATTTCAAGAAAACAAAATACCAAATACTCATAGACAGTCCATCCTCCATGTCTCCCAGAAGGATATTATTTATTTTTTTATTTTACTTTACATTTGTTAGCCAGAAAAGTCCAACTGGCTACATGTCCATTTTCAGTGGAGGCCCAGGGAGAAAAGCTCCACAAACAACAAACACAGAAAAGTGATATAGACAATATATAAAACACACAGTTTATACAATAATTAAATCAGAAATGAGCACTATAAAAGCATGGGACAATAAGATAGTAGGTTAAATTATAAAATCAGAAATTAGCACAATTAGAATACATAATACAATTGTGGCAAAGTTCTTGAGTTGTAGAGATGATCCTAGTCAGGATTAGAGCAAGGACATAACCAGTGTGATTTAAAATTTTTTTGAGACTTTCTTTGAATATTGTAAGTGAGGATACTAGAGTAAGGTCAGCAGGGAGTAAGTTCCAGGTTTTGCCAACCAAGCTGGCAAACAAGGCATCCCCAGCTGAGTTGTTGGATTTGAATGTTTGGACCATTAGTCTATTGGATGAACGAAGTGGCCTAAGGTTACTATATGGGCTGACGATATTTTTGAGTGCAGGTGTATTATCAGGTTGGTTGAGTACTTTATGTGTTACTATGTGCTGGTTAAACTGTAGTAAGGAAGGTAGTTCAAGCCACCCTAGAAGATTTAGGTTGTGACAGTGGTGTGTCCTATATGCCAAGCCAGTGGCAAATCTAGCAATGTGGTTGTAACAGCAAGATAGTTTGTTAAGATCTGCTTTATGCAAGTTTGTGAGTAGAGGGGAGGTGCAGAGAAGAGTGGAAAGGAGATGAGAATGGGCAATGGCAGTTCTAGCAAGAGGATTAAGGAAAGGTTTGAGCTTGTAAAGGGACCCAAGTTTTTTGTTTATGGTTTTAATAGTTTGATTGATATGAGCATCGAATTTGAGGTTATTGTCTACTAAAACTCTCAGGAGTTTGGTTTGGGCTTCAGGGGAGACAATGGTGCCATTATTAGATTTTTATGGTAAAGGTTGGAGGGTTGGACATATGGGTGGGGGAGAAAAGAAGCAGCTTAGTTTTTGTAGGGTTTAAGATTAGACAGTGATTGGTGAGCCAATAACTATGTTGAAAGTACTCTGGGTTAGTATCAGTAGATTTGTTGGAGAGCTGGCTGAACAGATTAACGTGGAGTTATCTGCTTATTGACGGAATGTTGCTTTTGGGGTAATGGTGTGGAGGTCATTAATAAAGATGGAGAAAAGGAGGAGTCCTAGTATAGAGCCCTGTGGGATTCCTAAAGTGATGGGTAGATGGGATGAAAGCTTATCCAGCCATAGTTCAGCCTGTTGTCATCCAGACAAGTAAGATTGAAACCATTGGAGAGAATGGTAGGCTAAGGAGATGGCTTTCAGGGTATGGATGAGTAGCTGGTTGTTAACCATATCAAAAGCCTTGGAGAGATCAAGAAAGAGTGCTCAGGAAAGTAGGTTGTTATTACTGTTGTGGTTAATGACATTAGAGAAAGCGAGAAGAGCTGAGGTGGTACTGTGGTACAGCCTAAAGCCATGTTGAGAGTCAGCCAACAGCTTATTCTGGATAAAGTAGTGCGTAAGTTGTTTATGGACACATTTCCCCATAATTTTACCTATAGGTGATAAAATAGCTATGGGTCTGAAATCTGACAGTTCTATGGAGCTTACCTTCTCTATGTAGAGGTATAACATGGGATATTTTCCAGAATGAGGGGATGGAAGCCTCGGATAAGATTCTCTTGATCAAGATTGAGATAGGGTAGGCTATGATGTCTGTGGCTTTTTGCAAACACTCTGCAGGGAGGTGGTCAGCAGCTAGAGTGGTAGGCTTTAATTTCCTAATTAGGCCTCAGATTGATGGGGTAGGAACAGGTTGAAAGCTAAATGAGAGTGGGGTACTGAGTATATCATTATCTGAGTTAGAACAGGTGGGAGTGAGTTGGCTAGCCAGGGACTGGATAGATTCTGTGAAGAAACTATTGAAGGGTATTTGCATTGTCCTCTGGCAATTTGTGGGTAAAAGCTAATGGGGCAGGAGTAGAGGTATGGCCTGGGTGAAGAGGTTTGTTTATACCAGCCCAGAACTTTTGGGGTTTGTTATGGTGTTTCTGTTGCAGATGGCAATAGAAGTTTTTTTTGTCTAGAATAATAGATTTTTTAGTGTTGTTCCTTAGCTGTCGATATCTAAGTTGGTCTTGTGAGTCTTTTGTAGCTCGCCATGTGGCCTATGCTTTGTTTCTAAGTATGATTTTAGATTAAATGTCATCAGTAGACCTTCAGGACACATATCAGCAAATCAAAACTGCCAAAGCTTCCAGTCGGTTCCTGTTCTTCCATGTTGGAGCTAGTCATTATCAGTTTCATGCCCTGACAATTTTATATCACCACAGCTCCCAAAGTGTGTACCAATTGTATAGCAGTGGTTGTATTTCACATCAGATTTCAGGGGATCTACATTTTCCCTTACCTGGATGACTGTCTCTTATTCTGTACCACAAGGGGGGTTGTTGATAGAAGCAAAGAATTACTTACTCCAACTTTCTCTTTCTCTCTCTCTCACTAGAATGTATATCAACAAGGAAAACATCACATTTAGAGCCATAATAGAACTTCATTTTCATTGGATGTCATCTGGACATGGTAGACAAGCTTATCAAATGCCCTCCTGACTGGATTCTGTCCATATAGCTGGAAATTCGACACCTTCTGATTTTTCAGCGACCGTCCCATCCACCACTCAATCACCCACCCACACTGTTCTCTAGATGCTAGGCCTGATGGCTGCTATAATTGGTCTGGCACCCTATGTAAGAGACTGTATGAAAGTGCTGCAGTGGACTTTCAAGGTACAGTGGACACAATTAGAGGTGACATAAACAAATTAATCCACTTTTCCAGTGTTTGCAGGAATCAGTTGCAATGATTGCTAAACATTCAGAACCTGACCACAGGATGTCCCTATGTTCTATATCTACCAGTCACCATAGTTACCATAAACATGCCTGTTCTAGAGTGATGAGGGCATTTTTCAGTGCAGATGGCTCAAGGAACATGGTCAGAACAACAAACTAATCTAAACAGTGTACTAGATATGAGGTTGATCCTCCTTGCCTTGTGAGCCCTCCAAGATCTCGTTCCCTAGGAAATTATAATCATCTACATAGACATTTATGACAGTATTGTAGTATATCAGCAAACAAGATGGCATAAGATCTTACACTATTAGTCTAGAGGCTATAAGAGTGGGGAATTGGTGATATCCTCACAATGCTTTCTATCAGAAATGTACATCCCCAGTCAGATCACATACATCCACATCTCATGGAGCATGTAAGTGTAAGCCCAAAAGGTAAGCCACCACACAATCCAGCATTCTGGTCATTGGAGACTCCATTGTGAGACACACTGATGTCCCTCTCTACCAGGCTGAGTAAGGAGAAAGTTACGGTCATTTGCTTATCAGGGGCTAGGATCCTCCACATTACTCACACACTAGGGTCATTGGACCCCAAGTGCCAGTATGAATCAGTCATAGTCTATGTGGGTGTAAATAACCTGAGATGTACCTCCTTGGACTATATGAAGAGAGAATTCCTGGAGCTCTTGGAGTATGTGTCCCAGGCTGGTATGAGCCTAGCATTGAGTAGCATTTTACCTTCCCCAAGAATGATGCCACAATATGAACAAAAGATGACTGACTAATAATTGATCTAGTTTCTGATGTCATTTTAAGGGGGTACAGTATTTGTCAGTATGGAATGAGATGGTCAACAGACCACACTGCTTTGCCAAGGATGGTCTGCACCTGTCCCCTGGAGACTTTTGAATATTAGTTAAAACATTGTCTTCCTCCATAGTGCCCTTTTTAGGCAATGCCAGTCTGAATGCACTTCTGACATAGCAAATCAAAACAAAGAAAGTCTAAAGGTACTTATTTTATTTATTTATTTATTTATTTTACATTTGTTAACTGGGAAAATCCAGCTGGACAAGGTCCATTTTCAGTGCAGGCATGAAAGAAAACCTCAGAAAATATGAGTACAGCAAAACATTACAGATAGTAAATGAATAACAGTCACAATTTCAGAGAAAAATACCAAAGTTTTAGTACAAGAGTTTAGACAATTTATTATAACTATCCTAGAGAGAACAAGTTTAAATAAAAAAGTTTATATAAATATGCAAAATCCTAGGTAGTACAAAAGGTAATGAGAGTAAGATACTTGACATAGTAAGACAAGACCTATGTTGAGAAACTGGATCGATAGTAGTTGGAGAGTGCAATGAAAAAACTCCACTCCCTAGAAGCTCTCTTCACCCTAAAAAATGCTGACATCTGTGCAGTCACTGAGAGATGGTTTAAAGATGCGGAGAGCACCCCAACAGTGCAAGGTTATGATTTCTTCCGCACATTAAGACCAGCTGCTACACAGACAGGGACTAAAGGTGGAGGTGTCTCAATTTACATATAAAATAAATATACCTCAAGCCTGGTAAAACAGGATAATGCTCATTTTGTTCAAATCACCATAGGCAAAATCCAATACCAGTTCCCTGCAAGCTGTAGGTCCCCGTCTATGACCTAGGAAACCCATACTATGTATTTAAACTTATTGGAAGTGCTCATCATCCAACTCAATATCATATTCATGAGTAACTTTAATTATCCCACTGTTAACTGGGAATCCGGTATGACACCAAACATACAGGCACAGAGATATCTGGATTTTGTAAACACAAACTCCCTGGAAGAGATTGTCAATACACCAACCAGGGGTGCAACCATACTGGATCTGGTCCTTACTAATACGGGAGAGTGCAACACATCCCCTAGTGTAATGTCTTCCCTACTAAGGTCAGACCACAAAATGGTCTCCTTTGAAGTAAAAATAAAACCTGGACCCCCAGCTAACCCTGGGATATTCAGGAACTACTCTAAGGCTAACTTCCTGCTATTAAGTGATAACCTGGCAAAATTTCAAGCCCCCCTAAACCCTGAAAACACTGTTGCCAATTTAGAACTGTTCAGAGAAAACCCTATACAAGCTTGTTAATAACTGCATAGAGGCAATTCTACCCACTAGGAAAAAGTACAAAACTAACTCAAAAAACAAGCCACTATGGTGGAATCACCAAATCAATAGGCTGTATAACAGAAGGAAGAAAATCATGGCAAAAGTTAGGAAGTGCAGCACCCAGCAGGATAAAAGCATGCTCATCAAACTAAACTAACAACTCAGAGGACAAATAACATCTACCAAAGCCAAATTTGAGGTAAATTTGGCCTCCCAGGCCAAGGGACAGCTACAGGGTATTCTTTAGCTATGACCGCAACCTCAAAGGCAATACACAATTGTGTGCAGAGCTCATTGTAAATGGAGCCAACTGTACTGAGCCAGATGATATAGCAAACCTCCTGGCTAATTAATTCAGCTCCAACTTTGCCCTTCAACCTTCCTTCAGGAAATACTATCAAATATAACCCCCTCCACACACACACACACACACACACACACACACACACACACACACACACACACTATTAGTAGGGAAGGTCCTTCATGCTCTCTCTAAAGTCAAGAATACTGCATCAATGGACCTAGAAAATGTCTTAGGATGACTTCGAAATTTCATAAAATTTGACCTATCAGACCCTTTGGAATTGCTATTTAACTGTAGCTTCAAAACAGGCATCTTGCCTCATGAATGGAGAACAGCAACAGTCATCCCTCTGCACAAAGGTGGGCCATCTACAGACCCAGGAAAGTACAGACCCATAAGTATCACTAGTTTTATGTACAAAACCATGGAAAGAATTATCACAGAAATAGTCAACAATAATATAGTAAACCTTCAGACACTGGACCCAACTCAGTTTAGTTTCGCCAAGGGCAGATCATGCCTGCTCAGCCTAGTGGACTTCTTTGAGAAGGTCACCAAAGCAATGGATGAGGGCAAAATGATTCACACTGCCTACCTTGACCTAGCCAAGGCATTTGACACAATACCCCACTCGGGCATTGTTGGCAAACTCAAGAGGTTAGGTACAAACCCTTATGTCACCAAGTGGATAGCCAGCTGGATCACTGACAGGACCTAGGACATTAGAATTGGGGAGTCTAGCTCTACAAAGGGGACAGTCACAAGTGGAGTCCCTCAGGCAATGGTCCTTGGTCTGCTCCTTTTTGGAATATACTTCTATGAAGTCAAGGTCAATGTCAATGGTTTCTAAATGACTAAATTTGCAGATGTTTAGAAATTAGGAGCTGCCACTGAATCCCACACCAAAACAAATGTTCTCCAGGAAAGGCTGACACAGACAAATAACTGGTGACAGAGCCATGGACTAAAACAAAATGCCAAGAAATGCATAATAGTATCCTTCATGAAGTCATCTGCCCCTGCTAACTATCATATTGACAACACACCCCTTAGAGATGACCCAGCAGTCAGGGACTTAGGGACACACATAGACCACAGTCTAGCCTTTGACCATCACGTGTCTTCATTAGTGAGGAACTCTTTCTATGTTGTGCAACATATAAACAAAGGTATGGCATCTAGGTCCAAGGAAGACATTGTTCCACTGTATTTGGCATTCATAAGACCTATCATTGAGGACAATGCCCTCTTTGGTATGTACCTAACCAGGCATGTCAAACAATAGGAGCATCCACAGTGGTTCCTCACCAGAAGAATACAGGGCGTAAGTAACATGCCCTAAGCAGACCGCCTCAAGGCTCTATCCTGTATTCTGTCTCCCACAGGCTGTTGAGGGGAGATCTGTACCTGCCATACAGGGCATTATCAGACCCCACTCTGATGGACCTCCTGCATATCCAGAAAACAGACAGCACCAGAATTACCCATCCTAAACACTTGAACCTTGTGATATAAATAGGACCGTCTGGAGAGACAGGTATGTATCCCAGAGACTTTCTTTCTCTAGAACAGGCTCCCAATCCATGTGAAGCAGAGTTCTTCCCTAACCCAATTCAAGTGTAGCTTGGACAGTTGGATGGGGAACAGACCCTAGAAACTACAGACTATATGTAAAGCCATGGAAATCATTATCATGGAAATGATCAATAGTGATAGTAAACCTCCAGACACTGAACCCAACCCAGTTTGGTTTCCTCAGGGACATATCATACCTACTCAACCTGGTGGACTTCTTTGAGAAGATCATCAAAGGAATGGATGAGGGCAAAAAGGTTCACACTGCCTACCTTGACCTGGCTAATGCATTTGACACAATACTCCACTCTGGCATTGTTGACAGACTCAAGAGGTTAGGTACAAACCCATATGTTACCCTGTGGAAAGCCAACTGGCTCACAGACAGGACCTAGGAAATTAGAATTGGGGAGTCCACCTGTACAAAGAGGCCAGTCACAAGTGGAGCCCCTTAGGGATCAGTCCCTGGACCACTTCTTTTTGGCATTTGCTTTTCCAAAGTCAAGGCCAATGTCAGTGATCTCTGGCTAACTAAATTTGCAGATGATTGCAAATTAGGAGCTGTCATTGAATCCCACACTGACACAAATGTTCTCCAGGAGGGGCTGACACAGACATCTGATGTCAGAGCCATGGACTAAAACTAAATGCCAAGAAATGCATAATAGTATCCTTTGGGAAGTCATCCACCCGAGGTAACTCTCATATTGACAACACTTCCCTTAGATTTGACCCAGTAGTCAGGGACTTAGGGACACACATAGAAGTAATCTAGACTTTGACCATCATGTGTCTACAGTAGTGAGAAATCATTCTATGTTGCGCAACTTATAAACAATGGTATGGCATCTAAGTCCAAGGAAGTCATTGTCTGACTGTATTCAGCATTCATCAGACCTATCCTTGAGTACAATGCTCCCTTTGGTATGTATCTAACCAGGCATATCCAATAATTTGAATGTCCACAGAGGTTCCTCACTAAAAGAATACAGGGCTTAAGTAAAATATCCTAAGCAGATCATCTCAAGGCTCTATCCCTGTATTCTGTCTCCTACAGGCTTTTGAGGGGAGATCTATGCCTGATATACAGGGCATTCTCAGATCCTATTCTGATGGACCTCCTGCATATATGGAAAAATAAGCAAAGCTAGAATTACCCATTCTAAAGACTTAAACCTTACCTGTGACATAAATATGACCTGCTGGAGAGACTGGTATGTATCCCAGAGATTATCTCATCTCTGCAACAGGCTCCCCATCCATGTAAAGCAGAGTTCCTCCTTAACTCAGTTCAAGTGCAATGTGGACAATTGGATGGGCAACAGGAAATTCATCCCTGGTTTGGCACCTATGTATCTAATGGACACAGGCAGTCTGTAAATGGTTCATCTCCCAGGCCCTAGCTTGTAAATATTTCATCTCCCAAGCCCCTGCTTACACTTATCAAGTGTATCAGAACTTGTCAGAGATTTGGGATGCATAGGTAGGCTTAAAAATGGCCTTGTGGTCATTAGCCTAGTAAACACCTATGAACCTCTGAACCTGAAATTCATTCCTGGTTTGGCCCCTATGTCTCTAATGGAGACAGACAGCCTGTAAGTGTTTCATCTCCCAAGACTCTGCTTACACTTATCAAGGGTACCAGAACTTGTCAGAGATTTGGGATGCATGGCTAGGCTTAAAAAGGTCCTTGTGGTAATTAGCCTAGTAAACACCTATGAACCTATCAAGTATTTAGTGGCTAGGTCCAGAAGGTGCATTCTGATGCCTTACAAATGGTCTCTCAATCCAGATATAACATGGGTGTTACACCATTGATAGGGGAAGCCTGGTTGTCACGTATTTGTATCCCCAACCAACACTTATTGCAACAACCTCTATGCCCTGAGGTAGGCTCTGGTTCATCAGTGGCCTCTATGTCTTATTTATGCTGCCTTTCCTGCATCTACACATATCCAGTTTCTACAGAAAGCCAAATTGTGCAAAACAACAGTCGTCTGCATAGCCCTGTTCTTCTCACAATAACTGTGTTTCCCCCTTTGGCTTCACCTCCAAAAGAAGCCACTGTTTCTAGATCCCTTCCATATCTTCTCTCTCACCCGTCCAGCAGACCTTAGCCAGACATCCAGCTGACTTCATGGTTTCTCCAGTTTTCTTAATGGCCAGGGAACCCCCCATACACATTTAGGGTGGCCCAAGTTTTTACTGCCTCCCAGAAGCCCTCTACAAGTAAAGTTTTACCCAACTAAACAAATATAAATAATTAAAAATAAATGAATAATAAACAAACTGGAAGAAGCTTTCCTAATGGGATACCTGACTAGGCATAGATTCATTTTCAGCTCCCATTCCTGCATTCTTCCTTTTTCTTTCCTTTGCTTTTGATACAGGTTCTAGCTTCTCCACTTTTAAAGTACACATGGCAGCTATTTCAAATTTTTACCAAGATTTCTGCCTTCAATCACTGGGCTCCCAGAAGTTATGAAAAACTTTTTTTGAAAGGGACCTTCTTCTTTCGACCTCCACTCAAAGCTCTAGTTCCCCTTGGAATCTTAATCTGGTATTGGAAATGCTGACCTGAACAGGCAACAGGGAACAGAGCAGGATAAGTTGCAGTTCATCAATGGTGGGGGTTGGTGAGGGCTCAAACTGACACTGAATATGGAACAAGTTCAGGACAGGCTATGGTCCTGCTGTAAGGAGTTTGCAAATGTGTGCCATGTGCACATGGAGTGTATGAAATGCTATAGGAGATATGAGGCCCTTGTTAAATTGGTAAAAGACTGATGTCAGCACAGTTTTGTGTACAGTAAGCACTGTTAACATGCTTACTGTTGCTATACTATGACATAGTTTCAGAACAGTGACAGCATGGCATTAAACATGCCCGTGACTGCTGAAATGGGGCAAGGAACAGTACTTAATTGTTGACTAGCATGGATAATCATGCATATACACAGTGATCCACAAGTGTTACACACTGTGTCACAAGACTGAAGGAAAGGCAGCAGCTGAAAAGATCACTGCACCAGAGGTACATCTAAAAAGTGCAATTTTTTATAACTATTTAGTACCACAACATAGGTCTACCTGGAGGACATTTTAAGCTTAGCCAATTCCCTTTTGGTGCTTGAATTAACATTTTCTGATTGGTCTTACCTATCCCGTGGCTGATAATTGTATATAACATTCCTAGTGAAAATAACTGTGATCATACCATAGATAATTTGAGGGGACCCATGTAAGGGGATGCAGCATTTAGGAACTGCCTCTATCAATTAGTGGCATGAGGGACAATCCTGGAATACATTTTTTATCAACCATCCTTAGATCCAAGTTGCATTTGAATATGGATGGATGAGCTTTGTTTTATTTTTATGGATAGTCTGTTCTGGAACAGTGGTAGCCTCAGTGATATATATCCATCTCTCCACAACATTCAGTTTAGATACCTGTACTGAGTATTTCTGATACCATTTGACTTGCTGATGTTCAGTAGGTCCATCTGTATTAGGTCGGAGGATGCTTTGTATGCCAGACATGTCACCTCTAAGCACTCTGTAGGATACTGAGTATAGTAATAAATCTCTGAGGTGGTTCATGCAAGGCCTTTTAGTAAGGTATCTCTGAAGGTATTCCAATTGTTGCATGGGTTTGGACAGATGCATTCCAAAGTGGGCATTATATAAAATAATTGACCTAATGAGAGCTTTGTAAAAGGAGATAACAACATCTCTAGATGTAGTCACAATCAATTTGTTTATAAGCTGTGCAATATAGAAAAGCTTTCTTATGACTCTGAGCACATGTTGGTCAAACAAACCTTCCTGCGTGATGGTTAAGTCATTTGGGGATTCAATAACTGCTCCTAGCTTGCAGTCATCTCAAACTTAGCCGGCCAAAGCCCTTTGGTATTTCCTTTTACTTTTAAGATGTATATACCAAACAGAAAAAGTCTCAGCACCATACCCTGGGGGACCCCACTGGTGGCTGGTCTCTTCCCCTATTTTGATCTCCTGCATCCTGTGAACAAGTTGGCAATCCAGCTAGTGATACAAGTGTTTGCTCTTACCTACATTATTCATCTTTTGTACTACACCTGAGTAGGGGATTGTGTCAAAAGGCTTGGCCAGGTCAAGGTAATGTGGTATGAACTGTTTTACCTTTGTCCACTGATTTGGTAACAAGAGTAAAGCTTAAAATTTGCTCATGATTTTAAGACTTTCACACTTTCCTCTGGGCTGTTTTCAAACATTTTTAGGGCCATGCATACATGTATGCATTCTTTGATTCACCTTCCTGATTGTATTAAATTATATTCCTTGTATAATACAGCACCAGTTATATTCCTTGTATAATACAGCACCAGTTATTAGAATGTGTTTTAATTTTGTAGTTTTGAACAGTCTTCTAGTAAGCAATGAAACAAAATGTATGAACCATTAATGACAAAACTACCCATTTCAGAAGATTTCAACCATAAAAGGCCACTCAAACTTCTATCATTACAATTCACCAATATCAGTAAATATGCAAAATGTCTGCAAAAGTACGTCATCCAAATAATTCCACATTAAAGGGATCTCTAAATAATGAAGAGGTTGCTGCTAGAAAACAACTTTATATTTCATTGTTTCATCTACAAATAAAGTGTCTGTTGCCCATGTTACATTAAAAAATGATAAGCTAGCAATATTGCAATAGGGAAAGGATGGAAAACTAAATAACAGGTTCATAGTTACTAGGTAACACCTCCAAAATAGAGGACATTCACAGGACTGCAGCATCCACTACCTTTATAGTACAACACAGTACAGTACCAGCTACTACATGTTGTGCTACAAACAATGCAAACAGACTTGGAATAAGCAGCACTAAACTTATCTTCCCTTGAAACTTGAAGTTTACTGGGAAAGTTCAACTGGGAACAAAGCCAATTTTCAGCAGACACCCAGGGAGAAATTCTCTAGATGCATGTCTTTGTAACATGGAGGAAACCGGAGCACCCATCAGAAACCCACAAAAACACAGGGAGGACATTCAGACTCCGCACAGAAGGCACCCCAGCCAAGAATCGAGCCAGAGAACCTCTTGCTGTGAGGCAACAACACTACCACTGCACCATCCACTTGGCACAACTAAATCTGTCAATTTTACAGCAGAAGAAATCTGGAAAAAGGCAAAATTTATTTGGGGGGGAGACAAAGCCCAAAACCAGGGACACATTTTAAATATTGCTTGTATAATCTTAGAAAGTTGCTAAAGTGTTTTGTTACCATGTGTTTGCAAAAAAGATAGGAAGACTGAAACTTAAAGGGCTATCATCATTTAGTGAATTCTGTTCTGATTGATTTGCCAAAAAAACACAAATTGTAAGAGGAACAGACCAAACGTATGAGCCAAATCTTCCTGAATCAGAAGTGGTGGTGTGGGCAGAGAATTCAGGCTGTTGTACCTAGGGTACAGGGCTTCAGCCTGGGTAATTCTAACCAGCAGGCATAAGTAACTAACTTAGGGATTTTACACACACACACACACACACACACACACACACACACACACACACACACACACACACACACACACACACACACACACACACACACACACACACACACACACACACACACACACACACACACACACCTCTAGTATAGGACACCAATGCAGTGGGTGGCCATAACAGAACAACAGTACATGGGCATCACAGAATCATTAATGAGCTACTGCATGACCAGACCAAGGCACCGTTAAAATGCTGGATGCAGTCTGACCACAGGAAGTGGACCACGAATACAGAGGCATCTCACGGAGGAGGAGGAATTCCTGGTATTCCTATCCAGGGTAGGTGAGAGAACCCTCAGGGTTGGGATTTGGCATAATAGTTAAGGTGTGTTCCTCACAGACAAGAGGTACTGGGTTTGCATCTCACTAAGGGAAATTGGCTAAGCTTAAAATGGTCCACAAGGACAGCTAGTCTAGTGCTTGCCTGTGACCCTTCATACCTGGTGATGTCTTGGATTTGGGAGTTGAGCTAGTGATGACTGCCCAGATGTCCATAGGGGATAAATCGTGTTAGTGCTAATATGTGCCATTACTGTAGGGTAGTAACTTCAGCTTTGAATGATTAACTCATAAGAACACGTGTTTATCTGTCATCCAGGGAAATGGGGACTGCAAAAACAACAACAGCAACAACAACTTGCGCCACAAGATACATATGTTTTCATAGGCTATTTAGTAATTGCCAACATTGTGGTGGTTCCTCTGCCATCCACAGAAACCAAATATGCTTTTCCACATTATGGTGCATCACATCAAGAAATTGGTATAGGATTCACATTGCTAATGCCTGTGTAACTTCTGATGTGTCTTCTGTCAGACACAGAAATGTCCCTGTAACAAGGATGATTAATATGAGATTAATCTTCATATCCACTGAGATAAGTAGTCCACACATCCCCATCAATATCCACATGTCTGCTAACTCTTGTATAGTGCTTTGTCCACATGACAATGGTCAGCATTGCCCTGCTTGTAGGAGGTGTTGGTATGTTCGTGACTGGCAGACAAGTCTGAGACTTGGTGGGTGATGATGTGCAACACTGCAGACACTGGCTGTGAAGGTGACTATTTATGCATGATCCTCCTACCACCATAATGTGAGTAAAGCTCTTGCACATCGAAAATTCCTAGCATTCAGAATTGATGACTTCTGTAGCTTATCACCCTAATTTTATACATTCCTAAATCAGTCTGTCATGTTTGATTTCATCTTCTCCATAAATGATGACTCTCATCTGAATGTTGACACTCATTTGCATGTCATTATGCAGTCATGTGATCATTTATGTAAATTGCATACTGCACTATTACTTCAGTAGTGAAGTGGTACTATGCGTCTCTTAATCACTCACTCCTGGTGCATAAACTCTCCCAACAGTGTTTTCTGAACAGTTTTTTTTCTGACTATACTCCCTTAGTGTTTATATTGTGTAATTATGTTCTTATAGCAAGTACTGGTAATTTTTTTTCTGTTTCAGATAAAATGTATATGTCTTGGTTAATAAAACATTTAACATTACGATATCATTTAAAATTAATCTGCAGTAAAACAGTGATTTCTGAAAATAAGGACCATTCTTCATTGGTGGTAAACTCTTTTTGAGGGGTTTGATCTCTGTATATACCGCTTCTTTATTTAATGTGCCAGCTCTGTGAGAATTTGGCCTCGCAGAGAAGTGAACTGCCAACCCGATGTTATGCTTTTGCACTGTCTTCACTCTTCTCTTTGATATTTACTCCTTTCCTTGTAAGAGCCATTTACCTTAGTGAATTACCCGTTAAAAGTAAATAGCAGTCTAGTGAACTCATTTGGTGGGCCTTACTCTACTTTCCATTTTTACTACACTATTTGAGGCTGATGCATTTTTGATATATTTTTATGGATTTTGCCAGCTTTCTCAGTCACAGTTTGAAACATCAGTGAATGAAACTGAAGTGTTTTAATAGCCACAAAGAATGTGAGTTTAATTTACTGTGAAAAGCACTATTACAAATAAATACCTGCAACACCTGCAACACATAGACCTCACAGTCAGAGTGTCAAACAGTCACAGCCCTTAAGGCCAAACACAATGCCAGACACACTAGTCATTGGTGACTCCATAGTCAGACACACTGACGTCCCGCTCACCAGACTGAGTAAGGAGAAGGTCACAGTAAGCTGCCTGTCGGGCGCTAGAATCCGCCACATAACGCAAGCACTCAGGTCTCTCAACAGCAGGTACAAATATGACTCAGTCATTGTCCACGCTGGTGTAAACGACCTGAGACGCCTCCTGACTACATGAAAAGAGACATTGAGGAGCTCTCTGATTATGTAGCCCAGGCAGGTATGACCCTGACCTTGAGCAGTATCCTACCTTCACCAAGAATGATGCCACAATACAGAGATAAGATGATCAGCTTTAACAATTGGCTTAAACTCTGGTGTCATTCAAAGGGGATCCAATGTCTGTCTGCCTGGGATGACATGCTGGACAAGCCACGCTGCTTCAAGGGACGGCTTGCACCTGTCACCCTGGGTTTCCGGATATTGGCAAAGGCTCTTGCCACCCCATAGTGCCTTTTTAGGCAAGGCTCAAATTCTAAACCTACCACCCTAGAACACAAAAAGGAAAAACTAAGGGTAATGCTGCTCAATGCCAGAAGTCTAAATCTCAAAATGCACGAGGCCCTTCTCAGTATGGAGAACATCGATGTCTGTGCAGTGACAGAAACCTGGTTCAAGGCTCCTGAGAGCACCCCAGCACTATCAGGTTTTACCTCTTATCATGCCCGCCCCAAAATCCGGACAATACCAAGAAAGGAAGGGGGGTATCCATATTCATCAAAGACACCCACACCTCAAGACTGGTGGCAACGCACGATGCATCGGAGACCATCCAGGTGCAATTAACCATAGGCAAGACTGCTCTGCAAATTGTAGCATGTTACAGGCCACCCTCACAAACTCAGGAACCTCACATGGCCTTCCTGAAAACACTAGAGGGGATAAATGTATCACCAAACACCATCATATTAGGTGACTTCAATTACCCTAATATAGACTGGGAACACTATTCAAGCCCAAACACCCTAGCCCAAAAGTTCCTGGAATTCATAAACTCAAATGCCATGGAACAACTAGTCACCATCCCCACAAGAGGAGAAAACATACTTGATCTCATCATCACGAACATGGGAGCACAATGTTCAACACCGGAAGTATACCCCTCACTGGTGAGATCAGATCACAAACTAATCTCTGGAGGTCCTCATCCCACCCCCACCTGAAATAAAAAGACCACAGTAAAGAACTTCTCACACTTCTAAAGACTAGTGTGGTCTCCTTTAAGGCCCCCGAGCCGACGGAAAACACCTCTGAATCACTTACAAATGCCTACTACCAGCACCTGCAGGACTGTTTGTATAAGGCAATCCCAAGCAAAACAAAGACTCTTTGTACCAAGGCAAGCGTCCACTCTGGTGGACCCCAGCCATAAACAAACTCTACAACAAAAGGAGGAAGCTACTACAAGATAGAGCAAAATACTTAAAAGGTAAGACACCCTTGATCACTATAAGTAAAAAACAGAGCTCTCATAAAATCATCCAAAGCAAATTTTGAGAGAAAAATAGCTAAAGACTCAAAAGACAATCATAAGGCCTTCTTTAGCTATGTTAGAAACCTGGGAGGAAACTCCCAGATATGCTCAGAACTAGTTCAAAATGATGTGAAGATTACTGATCCTACAGACATTGCCAACATACTGGCTGACAGGTTCAGTGCAAACTTCTCCCCTCCCCCAAAAGAGAGATATCTATACCAAGCGTTGCAGCCCCCAAACATCTCCAACGCCCAAGTGAGAACTGCTCTCTCCAAAGCAAAACACAGCATCCATGGGACCTGATGGTGTCCCCGGCTGTGTGCTCCACAACTCAACGAGGAATTAAACCCACAGCTAGGACAGCTGTTTAATCATAGTCTTACCTCTGATGGAGTGGCGCACTGCAACTGTGGTCACCGCCCATTAGCTTGACAAGCCTTATCTGCAAAGCCATGGAGAGGATCATAATGGACCTCATAAATAAAGACATAGGAATTTGCAGACTTTGGATCCATCCCAGTTTGGCTTTGTCAAAGGCAGATCATGCCTTCTAAACTTGGTTGACTTTTTCAACACTCACCAAAGCCATTGATGAGGGAAAGGCAGTCCATACAGCCTACCTCGATCTGGCGAAAGCCTTTGATACAATACCCCACTCGGCTATCAGTGAAAACTCATCAGCTTAAATGTTAATCCATACATCACAAGATGGGTTGCAAACTGGCTGAGTGACAGAACCCACAGGGTCAGAGTTGCTGGCGCCATGTCAGACTCAAAGCCTGTCACAAGTGGTGTACCACAGGGCTCAGTCCTGGGCCCACTCTTGTTTGGCATCTACTTTTCCCAAGCAAACACAGGAGGGTTATGGCGACAAAGTTTGCAGATGACTGCAAACTGGGCGCCATAGTAGAAAACACATCTGACACAGATATCCTTCAGAAGGGTCTCACAGAAACGGATAACTGGTGCCAGAGCCATGGCCTAAAGTTAAATGCCAAAAATGCATAGTCATAAAAACAAGGTTACCCCTAGCTACCAAATAGGTGGCAATCCACTGAGTACAGAAGAAGTTATCAGGGACCTGGGGACCCAGGTTGATAGTAGTCTGTCATTCGACACCCATGTAGCTAAAGTAGTTAGGAAGACCTTCTACATTGCCCACCTTATCATGAAGGATTCTCATCTAGATCAAGGGAGGTCATAGTCTCCTATACTCATCACTCATCAGACCAATGATTGAGTACAATGCCCCATTCGAATGTATCTGACCCGACACTTGCAGCAGCTGGAGAGGCCACAAAGTTCCTCACCAAAAGGATAAAGGGTCTCAAACATCTGTCCTATGCTGCCCGACTGAAAGAACTCCAGCTCTATTCAGTCGCTACCGCTTGCTCAGAGGTGACCTTTGCCTAACATACAAGGCCATGTCAAACCCAGATTTGATGAATATGCTTCAAAAATCTAGATCTGTCAGAGCCACAAGGGCGGAGACGAAACCCTCGACATATTAATAGGACGTGCTGGAGGGATAGATTCATCACCCAAAGACTCCTATGCTGTGGAATAAAATCCCGTATATGTGAGGCAGAGCACTGCTGGCCTTGTTCAAGAGAAATCTTGACCAATGGATGGGAGATCGCAGATATACCCCAGGGATTACCTCAGTGTCACTGCTCAACAGAGGCACAGCAAAATAATGGGTATAGTTCCCCATACTCAAAACTATGGGCTAGGCTTGTAAATGCCCTCGGGCAGATAGCCTAGTATGAACCTATGAACCTATGAACCTATAATATAATGCGTTTCATTTAAACTTTCATTTAAATGTCTGCCACATAGCTGTCATATACTTTACTTGTAGAAGAGTTTTGTGATTTATAAAAATGTCTGGTCCAGCCATTGTCTTTTTAGCCACTTTTGTTTTGTGAATCTGGTGATATTTTTTCTTCAGACAGTATCTATATAATTAAGAGGGTCCCTCAAGGATCACTTTTAGAGTCACTGTTGTTTATTCTATCAGCTGTTCTGACAACAGTTTAAAGGGAATTGATATGTATTATTATGCAGATTATTCAGCTCTTTATACTGAGAGACCAACTGTTATTCTTGGTTTAATCTGTTAATCTTCTTGAAGAGGATTTACATTTTTTTTTTTTTTTTTCCTGTGGTCAGTTCATTTTAATCTGCTAGAGAATACATGTTCCTTGACATTAAAATGTTCTAATTATGCAATTTCACAAGAGAAAGTAGGAATCTTATATTAAGTCTTCAGTTTTAGATGTGTCATTCAAATTTAAGGATTTCCTTTAATTTCCTAGCTTTACAGCTAAGCAGTAGCCTTTAATCTTTGAATAAACAATTTTCTTTAAATTTTGCTTCAGAGAAAAAGCACAGCTTTACATTCATTGCAAGGCCTTCGGATGGCCAGGGTTCTTTTTCTGCCCTTATTGAATTATCAGAATGTTATTATTTTGTGTCTTTCGTCTTTTCCTGGTTAGAGGTCGCCACAGCGGAACTCCCATCTGCTAATGATTTGCATATACTACCATACTTTTATATACACTGGATACAATATTTCCTTAGTCCTTCATGTGAGTAGCACTGGTTACATGAGATAAAGAGGGGAAGAGGAACTGTTCCACAGTATAAGATACTGTAATGGCTTTTAATTATGCACTAGACAGGTTCACAGTTTTTTGTTTTTTTTTTAAGGTAGGGCTCACTCTTTTGCTCTTGAAATGGGCAACAAGTTTGTGCATAGTGCCTCTTTCAGTATCCACTACCTTAGTAAAGAATTGATTGGGTAGCATCACATTGGGAAAACTAATCTGGCATGATCCCAAAACAGTATAGGAAGTCAGGCATTGTAGCATAGGCAGTATATCTGAGGGCCACTTATTTGAGAAAACATCTGTAAGGCTCATGCCACACTGTATAGCCATGTAGTTCCCTCAGAATATAGGTATTTTATTAATAGTAGACCCGTGCCTAATACAGGAAAGTTGTTGTTATTGTTGTTTTTCTTTCGGCTTTTTCCCAGTTAGGGGACACCACAGTGGAACTCCGGTCCACTAATGATTGGCAGTAGATTTTCATGAACGCTGAGGTGCCAGCTCGACGTTCAACCTTTAACGAAGGCACACCCATTTACACATGTCTTTCGAACGCCCACCCAACCATGGGGAGGACATGCAGACTCCACACAGAAGGCATTCCCCGCATTCCAGCCAGGAATCGAATGGGAGAACCTCTTGCTGCACTACCGTGGATAAGTAACAAGCTAAAATTGTTCAGCATATTATAAAGTCTAAAGACTGATGATTTGATCTGAATTTTGCATTCCAAACACAGAATTAGCTATGATAATTTTGCTATTTTAAAGTCTAAGATTTAAAGGAGCAGTACAGCATTTACTGGCTTATTATTCAGTGGTATTGTTGAGGCTGTTTTTCTAATGGTATAGCAGGGTATATGGTAGTGTTGGATACACTGTTTCCTGCGATGTGTTTATCTACAGCACCAGAAAGGGGTAGATGTCTGCCAGCTTATTTTGGGCTTTGTTAGCTGAAGTGGACATTCTGAGCCTAACTCCGCATTATAGGTTCATAGGTTGGTACTAGGCTATCGGCCCTAGGGCCTATACAAGCCTAGCCATCACAATTCCCTTAGCAAAATGTACTCCCATGTACCTAGAGAAAAGTACATGTCCCGGCATATCCTTATTCTGCCCACCTCTATCTTACTCATATGCAAAAATATAAGGGTGAAAAACTATGTGACTGTAAGGCTAGGCTTTCTAAGATCCTCACAGATCAATGGCCTAGTAAGTATCTATGAACCTATAAAATGTCATCAAAACACATGCCTCCCATTAATGTGTGACCTTGCTTTTCAACTTTTTAGACATTTGACTATGAGTACACAGATAGGGCTGGAATAAAGTGATCCAGTTTTATAAACAGAAAAATGGCCTTTTAAAAGAATAAATTTGCAATTCTAACTGCTGCACAGCTTGCCTAATAGTCATTGAGCAGAACAGCAAACAGAATAAATGTGGAACAATTTCAGATTTTAGAAGCTAATATAGAGGTGCGTAATACCTTATTGACATAAAACACCTGTGCCGAAAAAACAGACGTAGTTGTACTATTACAACTAGAAAGAGTACATAATTTCATTACAGCTTCAACTGAAATAAAATAAGGTAAATATTATACTACAGACCAGATTTAATGACACCTAAAATAAGTGTACACGATATATATTCAATAACATCCCTACCATATTGTTTTGTACTTTCCAGTCACTCAGAAAGATTACTCTAAGTGTACACATAGTTTACAGTTTGTGGTAACCTTTATGAATCCCTGTCAGTATTTAAAGCTACAAGAAAATCAGTAGGAAAACTAAAATTAGGAGAAAGAAGGTGTGATTTATGTTGTTTTATCTATTCACTCATATACTGTTTTGTCTGTTCACTCAGAACAGTGTACACTTAGTGCAGGCTTTATTGAATCCTGGGTACATATTTAGATAATTTTGTAATTATGACTGTATGACATCATTCTGTAACTTTCTAGGCCAACAACCAGGATTACCCCTTTCTAGCTAGGATTTTACCCATGCTGTGACTTGTACTGATGAAACTACCTGAAGAAAATAGTACAGTTTAATTTCTCCAAATCTTTTTGGGTTTCTAATATCATGATGGAAATGGACCCCATTCCTAAGTTAGGGTATAATTAAAGGTCATGAAATCAGTATTGTTTCAGTCTTTGATGATAGCCAAAAGTGCTCTTTGCAGCACCCACAATTTGCCCAGAAGTGACTTCTCCTGCAATTCATATGGAGTTACCTGTATTGGTAGCATATAAATATGACTGTAAACCCTTTTTTAGTAGACCCATTGCTTTTACTACTATTGGAACTGTATTGGTATCTTTCTTCCATAGTGCTTTCATTTCTGCCTGCAAATCTTGATATTTTATGAGTTTGTGTCTCTCTGTACTTGAGATGCTGTGTCTTGGACTACTATGTCTGGTTTTCCCTCACTTATTTTTTGAATTGTTGGTAATGGGTGATCCCATGTGATGAACACTTCATTATTCTCTATAATACTTTGTGGTTCAACTTTCCAATGCTTTCCAGATACTCATATATTATAGTGTTTGCACAATCCTCAGTGCAACAATCTTGCCACATTATTGTGCCTTTCAGTATACAAGCCTTCTGCCATGAGTGTATCACACCCAGTAACAAGGTGTGCGATTGCTTCCAATTCGTTTTTACAAAACCAACATTTGTCTCTTTTTCTCACATGTTTAAGGAACTTTGTAAACCAACACATATATAGTCCATAATCCTGGGCTCCCATTATCAACCTTTCATCCTGTAGTTTCAACTCACATCTCTTTAAACATTCCTGTGTCAAATCCAGATCAACTTGAGGTTGTTCCAGGAGATCTCTATACTTGCCACTCTGTTTAAGGCTTTTCCACATTTCTTTCCTTTTCATCTGAGTCATCTCCTTGTGTTTTTTTTTTTTGACACATTCAGATGCTGCCTGATTTTTGTCTGCTTCTGGTTTGATTTCCAGTCCTGCTTGCCACCTAAATGCTTCTGCCAAAATATGCAGAAAGGTCATCTTAGACTTCCTATTACCATGTTGGAAAACTTTCACTATATTTGGATCTGACTAGGTCA
This sequence comes from Protopterus annectens, assembly GCF_019279795.1. Lineage (NCBI taxonomy): Eukaryota > Metazoa > Chordata > Ceratodontiformes > Protopteridae > Protopterus > Protopterus annectens. The sequence continues at coordinate 429,193,907 of NC_056729.1, read as the reverse complement.
GCAGATATGTATGCAGTCCCAGGATTGCAGTTCTACACATATAATCACTTTCAAGGAAGCCCATACCTCCTTCAGAGTAAGGGATAGATAATCTTAGTATATGCTGATTTTTATATATCATTTGATAAATGTGAAGTATTTTTCATGTTTTCTTATCTACCTGATCCAATACCTTTTGAGGCCCGTCAATCATACCAAAACTGTAAGTTAAAACAAGGAGCGCAAACTGGTTTATAGCTTGAACTATATTCCTAGATGTCAGGGCTGTTTTCACTATTGGTTTTAGTCTTCTGAAGTATTCCTTACTCAGTTTTATTCACATTTGTTCATGTTTTATTGCCAATCCTTCATCAGTTCTGAAATATTTATGTACTCCTTCCTGCTCAAGTTTCTTTATATCAAATTACTGCCCTAGATTGATATTTTCTTGGTACTGCAACTTTCCTGCTTTAAACATTGAATGTTAAGTTGTCAATCTCGCCTTCATTCTTGCTGGATGGGTTCGGAGCCGAACCTCGGCTCCGACTCGGCCCATACTAAAGCTCGAGAGCTAATTTTAATGGCTCGAGGCAACCCTATATCTCATGATGCTAGGCGGTATCTACCCAGATCTCGTTTGCCGCTTTCGCTAGCGAGGTGCTCTTTTTACCGGCTCACAGGTTAGTGAATAATTTTCAGAAAAATCTTAGTTTTCTACTTAGTTTTCCCCTAGAATAGTAGTATATATTTCTAAATAAGCTTGTTTTTCGGTTATTTTAAATTTTTAGTTCCTATTTTTATCCCTTATCCCAGTCATACTCCCCACCCTAGGTTAGGCCTTAGGCCCTTCCGTTTTATTCTTTAGTTCCCTCACAGGGATTTTTAGCTGTGTGAGTGTACCTTTAGTATCCCTGTATCCCTGTCTGTTTGAGTGTGTGGGTGTGTGTGTTTTTTCTATCTTTACAATTGTTGTTTTCCTTTCGACAGCAATATGTCGAAAGAGACAAAGGTCTCAGGCTTCAAGAAGTGTGACTCATGCTGTCAGAAGATGTCTCTGACAGACGGTCACACTTCTTGTGTTTATTGCCTGGGACCTCTGCACCTGCAGGACTCTTGCTCGGTGTGCCATGCATTCAGCCCAAGAGTCCTGCAGGAGCGCAGGAATAAGTTGATCCTAAGGGGCTTATTAAAGCCCAAAGGTTCCCCGGCTAAGTCCGTGCCAGGGAAGCCTTCGAAGCCACCTAAACCATCGGCTCCGTGCTCTAAGCCTTCGGATGGTGGCTCACCTTCTGCAACATGATCGACTCCGGCCGGAGCCGATACCTCTGTATCGCAGCTGCCTGCATTGGCTCCGGCCAGAGCCGATGCCTCCAAGACTCAATCTTCACAGTCGGCTCTGGCTGGAGCCGATGTGTCGACGGCTCCATTGGCTCCACCAATGTCGATGCCCTCCTCACGCAAGAGGTCCAAATCTCCATCTCTGGAATCTGTCCATTCGGCTCCGAGGTCACCTTTACTCTCGGAGCGGAGCCATCGGAGCCATTCCTCTCGGTCTTCCAGGCTTTCCGATCATGACCTTGAGAGGGTGGTTAGCAGACTGTTAAAGTCTCAGGCACTGGCCCAAATGCTTCACAGCCCATCTCATCAGACAGTGGCTTCGTCCATACAACCTACTATTCCTCCTTCGACTCTGCCCCAGTGTTCGGAGCCGGAGCTCCTCGGAGCCGTGACTATTGTGATGTCGGAGCTGATACCTCCCTCTTCGGCTCCGTCGTCTGCTCCGATCTCATCCATGGTGCCTTCCTTGGAGGGATCCAGGCGCTTGGACTCTTTCGCCGGCTCCAAGGGGGTGGGTGGCATTGGACCCTTGTCCGACCCCGTTCTCCCTCTCGGAGCATCGGCGCTGGTGAGTTCGACCCCAACATCAGCTTCGGAGCCGTCCATGTTGGTGCTGGCTGGGGTTCCTAGTTCTTCAGAGTGGGAGCCCTCTGGCCTGCCTGATAGGGGCGCCTTTGAGGTCATGAGGAGTGTACTGGCCCCAGTGCCTGCTCTACGGTCAGCTCCATCAGCTCCTCCCACTGTAGTGCCTGCTGAGGTCTCTTCCCACTCTCTCGCCCCCGGCCGTAGAGATCCAACGCCTCAGGTTTCCCCATTGGGAATATCCTCCTCTTCCGAGGTTTCTCCTGATCCATCAGCTGAACCCCCACATAAGAGGACATGTAAGAGGAAGCATGTGGACTCCCCTGAGTCCGTCACATCTGATACCGACTTGGATGAGTCGGAAGGATCCCCAAGGTCCCCCTCTGAGGATGTCTCCTTCTCTGACATCCTTGAAATCCTTAAACAGAGGGGGAACTGGTCTTCCCTTAATCCTTCCGAGGACGAGTCGGTTTTACCTGGAGGCTTTTGGTTCTCGACCCTCCACCTCCTGGGTGTCTCCGCCCTTCGACCCCCTTATGGAAGTGGTGGCACGGAAGGCGTGGACAGCCCCTGATTCGATGGAACCCACCCCACGGAGGCCTTCCAAATTTATAACAGCCCCTATGGATAAGCAATTTTTATCTAAAGGTGTCCCAGTTGATGCCATGGTGGTGGCGGCAGCCACCAAGAAGGAACTGGCTGATTCTTCAGTGCCTATCCATCCACCTAACAAGGAATCTAGGACAATGGATAGGTATGGCAAGTGGATGTTCTCGTCAGCGACCTTTGCCATGCGGTCGCTGAATTACTTATGTCACTTCACCCGTCTTCAAAGAGACATTCTCAAAGAACTGGGTGAGGTTTTACAGGATCCATCAGCTGCTGGGTCTCAGGACAAAATTAACTCGCAGCTAGGAACCCTGAATTCCATTGTCAACTCCTCCATGCAGCTTATTTCCTATGCAGCCGATGGAGCGAGTAGGGCCGCAGGCACAGGTGTGGCTTTAAGGCTTCACGCCTGTACGGCTTTGCAACTTCGCAGACCCCTTCAAGGTGTCCTTCACTAACTCCCCCTTTGATGGTTCAGTGTTGTTTGGACCTCAAGTGAAAGATACTTTGACCAGATGCGAACAAGATGGCAAGACTCTTTCTGCCATAGGAGTCCATTTTTCAACCCCATCTAGACCATATCCTAAGGGTCAAAAGGGTGGAAAAATGTGGTTCCGCAAATCACAAGGAGTCACGCCTGACACAAGAGGTCAGTTCCCCCCTAGAGGCAGAGGGGGCAACAACAACAAATGCCATCCAAGAGGCAGAGGGGGTCTGCAGAATCAGGGTAGCAGAGAAACCCTCTCTGACAAACCCTTCCAGCATCCCTGAAGTGCTGCCCGACTGTCCACTTTCAGAGGCAGTCGGGGGAAGATTATTGCTATACCCACAAGCCTGGCTCTCCCTCACTCAAGACAAATGGGTGCAGTCGATTATATCCGAGGGTTACAAAATCCCCTTTATCCAAACCCCAACTATTCAAATGGGGTCTCTTCCAGATGTTCCACCCAGTCTAAGGGAACAAGCAGCACTAGAAATATCAAAGCTGCTAAAAAAGATAGCCATCCAACCAGTCCCAGCAGACCAACTAGGATCCGGAGTCTACTCAAAGTTCTTTTTGGTACCAAAAAAAACAGGGGACTGGAGGCCAATATTGGATCTCAGCATACTAAACAAGTTTGTAAAAAGAACGAGGTTCCAGATGGTCATGCTACAGTCCATTCTACCCCTTCTGGGCAAGGACAATTGGATGTGCTCAGTGGACCTTCAGGATGCGTACTATCACATCAAGGTACACAGGCGCTCCAGAAGGTTTCTCCGCTTCTGGCTGGGGTCCAGTCACTACCAGTTCAGAGCCCTGCCCTTTGGTCTCACTACAGCCCCCCGAGTGTTCACCAATTGTATGGCAGCGGTTACGGCTCACCTGAGACGTCAAGGATTCCAGGTGTTTCCATACCTAGACAACTGGCACCTCACTGCCACCACCAGGCGTCAACTTCTTCTAGCCAGAGACTACACCATTCACATTTGCAAAGACCTAGGTATCTCTCTAAATTCCGAAAAGTCTGCCTCGTCGCCTTGTCAGTCTATTACCTTCATAGGCGCAACCTTGGACACCGTTCAGCTCTCAGCAAAGTTAACAGAGCAGAGGGTCTTAGATATTCAAAATCATGTTCACGTCCTCCTTCAGAGCAACAAAATTCAGGCCAGGTATGTTCTGAAAGTATTAGGTCTCATGGCGGCAGCCATCATGCTTCTTCCCCTTGCCAGCTTTTACATGCAGCTTCTTCAGTGGATGCTTTTCTCCCATTGGTCTTTCCAACAGCTCCCTATGACACACAAGATCTTAATAACTCTATCTTGCAAAAAACATCTGTCTTGGTGGATGGTCTCCCCCCAAGTCCATCAAGGCAGACCATTTACTCTTCCCCCCCGGTCGCCACGGTCACATCGGACGCCTCCCTGATTGGGTGGGGGGAGCTTTTTCAGGGCAGGACAGTCCATGGCACATGGCAACCTTTCGAATGCCACTTGCACATAAACGTCCTGGAGATGAGGGCAGTGCTTTTGACGTTGCAAGCCCTCCAAGACTCTCTTCCCCTGGGGACTATTGCAATTCAAACGGACAATATGTCCATAGTATGGTATATCAACAAGCAGGGCAGAACCAAGTCCTATCCCCTGTGTCGAGAAGCACTCAGATTCTGGCAATGGGTGATCTCTTCTCAGCGGTTTCTGATAGCAACGCATATCCCCGGGAAGTCCAACGTCATAGCGGACAGGCTGAGCAGAGCTATTCTCATGCCCCACGAGTGGTCTCTCAAGCAATCGGTGACAGAGGAAATTTTTCGGAAGTGGGGGTTTCCTTGCTGCAATCTTTTTGCAACACCACAAAACAGCAAGTGTCTCGACTTCTTCACTCTCTTCCCCCTTCCAGGCCATCCCCCCAGTGACGCTCTAGTCCACGATTGGCCTCGGGGACTTCTATACGCCTTTCCCCCCTTTCCATTAATCACACAGATAATTCAGAAAGCTACCGCCTTGAGAGCCAAGATGATTCTCATTGCCCAATATTGGCCTCGACACATATGGTTCCCTTTCCTGCATCGTTATCTTTTGGAGCAGCCTTGGCATCTGGATCCACTGCCAGATCTTTTGCCCATCAGTCAGGGCAGCTGCACCAATCCCTCCAATCTCTCAACCTCACAGCTTGGTTGCTCCACTTCCGTCCCTAGCCAGGCTTCCAATGATTTCAAATTCTGTCCGGGATATTATCGTAGCTTCCCTTAAGTCTTCCACCAGAAGGATCTATGCTAGTAAGTGGCAATGTTTTTCCTTCTGGGCAAAGGCTAGGAATATAGATCCCTTCACTGCTCCAATACACTCGGTCCTGGATTTCCTAGCTGAAATTTTTCATTCAGGATCTTCTTCCTCAACAGTAAAAGTTCAGTTAGCAGCCATTTCAAATTTTCACATAGGCCTGTCGGACTCCAGTATCATGTCCCATAAGCTTTGCAAGGCATTCCTCAGAGATATCTTTTTACTCAGGCCCCCGATCAAAGATCCCCCACCACAGTGGGATTTAAACTTAGTTTTAGCATCCTTGATTCTCCCTCCCTTTGAACCTGTGGCTTCCTGTTCATTGAAGTTACTTTCCTGGAAGACACTCTTCCTGGTCACCATTACATCTGCTAGGAGAGTATCTGAACTTCATGCCCTTTGCATTCATCCTCCTTATTTAGTTTTCCACAAAGACAGAGTTTCTCTAAGAACTAACCCATCTTTTTTACCCAAGGTGGCTTCTCAGGCAAATTTAAATCAATCTATTGATCTTCCAGTTTTCTTCCAAATCATTCAAATAGGGTGGAGCAAAAACTGCATTGCCTGGACGTTCATCGTCAGCTCTGCTACTATCTGGACAGAACTAAACAAATCAGGAAATCTGATCAATTCTTTTTATCTTATGCAGAAAGTAGAAAGGGCCTTCCGGTATCCAAAGTAACCCTGTCTAGGTGGCTGTCTTCTGTGATTACCTGTATTTATCATTTCAGAGGTAAAGAATTGCCTTCTAGGCCAAGAGCCCATTCAACCAGAGCGTTAGCTACATCAGCAGCCTTTCAAGCTAGATTGCCAATAGACACTATCTGTGCGGCAGCCACATGGGCCTCTCCTCATACCTTTGTTACACATTACAAATTGGACATGGCCTCCAGAAACAGGGCAAATTTTGGTTCCACCATTCTCAAGAGTCTGTTCCAATGATCCACCCAGGATGAAGGTGCTAGGGACGCGGTCCCATCCAGCAAGAATGAAGGTGAGATTGACAACTTAACATTGAGAAGTTATGTACCTACCATAGCGTTCCATGTTAGTTGTCTTCTCTCGCCTTCTTTCTTGTGTTCCGCCCACCATCCCCCTAGCCTGGACAGACCGAGAGGTTTTCCCCTTCTTCTAAGGGACCTTATCTTGCACTATTCCAAGCCCAAACAGTTGGTCCTGGGGTAGCTACAGCTTCAGATAGTGATATTTGGGGAGTTCTCCTTTCTCCTCCTCCACCTCAGTGGGAAGACTAAATTGGCTATTGTTTCTCAGCTACCAAACAAGATCTGGGTAGTTACCGCCTAGCATCATGGGATATAGGGTTGCCTTGAGCCGGTAAAATTAGCTCTCGAGCTTTAGTATAGGCCGAGTCGGAGCCGAGGTTCGGCTCCGAACCCATCCAGCAAGAAAGAAGGCAAGAGAAGACAACTAACATGGAACGTTATGGTAGGTACATAACTTCTCATTTTCTGCACATTTGTCAAGGCCAAATGTCATTCTTATATCATCTGAGAAAGTGTTAACAACTTATAGTTGTGCTTTCAACTCCTCAGCTAATGAATTATATAATTTTAAATCATCCACAAAGAGCAGATTAGAAATCAATATGCAAGCGTGTTTTCTGGGAGCCAAATTATAACCAAGACCTAATCTGCTAATTAAACATCTTAATGGGTTAAGGGCAAGACAAAACAACAGTGGTTGACAAAGAATAACCCTGGAATACCCCCTTTGAATTCTTATCTCTGGGATAATAATTTGCCTTTTGTCATGGTTAATCACAGTGCTTTGCCACAGTTTCATGGTACTGCAATATAGTTGATCAGTGTTGGGTGTATGCTGTCAAATGCGTTTTTGTAGTTTATCCATGCCATATTTAGATTCTTCCCCCTTTGACAATTCTCCATCATGACTTTAACAACAAATGATCCTTTATTCCATATGATGTTCTTTTATTACCCTTTTGTTCTATTGCTATGATTGAGTTTTCTTCTAAATGAATATAGACTCGATTGGCATCAATTCCAGTATATAGTTTATTGTTGGAAGGCAAGTTACTGGTTTGTAGTTTTTAGGAGAGCTTGCAGGATCACTCTTAAGGAGGAATATCATTTTTCCTGTTGTAAACCAGGTGGGTGTCTATTGGGGGTGTGCCTATTAGTAGTTCTTACTCAGGGCTAAATCTTCATCTAACAGTATTAATACTTTTTACTAGAAGTTAGGTACTGCATCTGGTCCTGGGGATTTCCATTTAGGAGTTTTTCTTAATTTACTTCAGTTTCTCTAGCCATTACTTCATTCTATTTCATATCCTGTACATTTGAACTTCTTACTGTTTCTTTTACTTATTCTATCTATTCAGCATCTTTGTTATGTTCCAGTGTGTCTGCATAGATATTTCTCCAAAATGTATCTCTTTCTTCTTTTTTGGTGGTGTTTCTATTCCTTTGGTTTTATGCTTTCTTTCCCAATTCTCTATAAAACTGTTTTAGGTAATCAATAAATTGCCTTTTTTGTACTTTTGTTTTATATTTATCTGCATATATTCTAAGTTTTTCCTGCCTGTGCAGTTATATTTAATTTATTATTTGCAATAGTATACAATAGAGCTTGGTCTGTTTAATACTGTGCATTGCTTTTAGCACATCTTATCTTTTTAAGTAGTTTTGTTGATCTGTTCACTCTTCTATAATCTTCTAACAGTGGCACTGGTCTTAATTGCTTTCTAATTTTCTGTATTTCATTCTTCCATGACAGCATTTTATTTCTTTACTTTCTTTCCCTTATTGTTTTGAATTTTTTAAGACTTTATCTGTTATTAATTTAGTTGCACAGTAATATATTCTCTTTTATATCACATGAATTTCTGCTAATAGTCTTGATCACTTTGTTCATCTGTTTTATCAGACTTCTAACATTTTGGGTCTTATTTACTTCTGTAATCTATTTCACCTTCTGGTGATGTATAAAAAAATATTTTCTCCAAGTCTTTTGGGTTTCTAATACCGTGATAGGAATGGACTCCATTCCTAAGTCAAAGTATGATTATGCCGTCTCATCTGACCCTTCAACTTATAGTCTGTCTTTTGTTTTTTTAGTACATTCAGTTGTTGCCTGAATATTTCTCTACTTCTGATTTGGTTTCCATTCCTGCTTGACACTGATATGCTTCTGCTAAACAAAGCAGGGAAGTCATCTTAGATTTGTTCTCCTCATATTTCAAAAATGTCACTGTATTTGATCTGGTAAGGTTGGCAGAAATGTATGCAGTCATACAATCACAGATTGATACATATAATCAATTTCAAGGAGGCCCATATCTCTTTCATACAAGGAGGCCCATATCTCTTTCATAACAATGAATATATAATCTTGGTATACATTGATTTTTAAATATCATTTGATAAGCATAAAGCATTTTTCTTGTTTTCCTGTCCAGTTGATCCAGTATCTTTTGGGGCCAGTCAGTCACCCCAAAACTGTAAGTTAGAACAGGAAGAGCAAATTGGTTTATAGCTTGGACTTTGTTCCTAGATGTCAGGCTGTTTTCAGTATTAATTTTAGTCTTCTAAAATATTCCTTACTAAGTTTTATTTGTATTTGTTCGTGTTTTATTGTTGATTCTTCATCATTTCCCAAACAGTTATACACTCCCTCTTGTTCAAGTTCTTTTACATCACATTCCTGTCCCAGACTGATATTTTCTTAGTGCTGCAGCTTTCCTGCTTTAAAGGTTACTTTTGCAGATTTATCAAGACTAAATAACATTGTTATATCATCTGAGAAAGTTTTGACCACTTGTAGTTGTGCTTCCAGCTCCTCATCTGATGAACTATACAGTTTTAAATCATCCACATAAAGAAGATGAGAAGTCTTTACACTTTGTTGTTTTCTGGAAGCCAAATTGTAGCCATGACCTCATCAGTTAAGTAGACAGTTTAATGGGTTAAGGGCAAGACAAAAGAGCAGTGGTGACAAAGATAAACCCTGGAATATCCCCCTTTGAATTTTTATCCCTGGAATAATAATTTGTCCTTTATCATGGCTTAACTGTAAAGTAGTTTGCCACTGTTGCATGGCCACTGCAATGTAATCAATCAATGCAAGTTGTATCTTACACATTTGTAAGTACTCTTTTATCCATGAATGCGGTATGCTGTCAGATGCTTTTTTTGCAGTCTATCCATATCATACTTAGATTCTTCCTCTTTGTACTATTCTCCATTATGACTTTATTAAACAACAAATTATCTTTTGTTCCATATGACTTTCTTTTGTTACCCTTTTGTTCTATTGCCATGACTGAGTTTTCTTCTAAATAACTATAATTCCAGTGTATAGTTTATACATCGACAGAAGGCAAGTTTAGTTTTTAGGATAGTTTATTTATTTATTGAATGTTTGTTTACAGGAAAGTCTGACTGGGACAGAGCCCATTTTCAGCGGAGGACTGGGGAGAAATGCTCCAGATGCATGTCTTTGGAATGAGGTAGGAAACCCATGCGAACACAGGGAGGACCTGCAGACTCCACACAGAAGGCACCCCAGCTGAGAATCAAACCAGAGAACCTCTTGCTGTAAGGTGGCAATGCTAACTGCTGCACCACTGCATTGCCCATGTTTGCAGGTTCACTCTTAAGAAGGAGTATCATTTTTCCTGTTGTTAACCAGGTTGGTGTCTGTTCAGGGTGCACATATAAATAGTTCTTAGTCATGGCTAAATCTTCATGTAAGTATGTTAGTACTTTTATCCAGAAGGTAGGTACTGCATCTGAGCCTGGGGTTTTCCAGTCTGGAGCGTTTCTTAATTTTGTTTAAATTTCTCTGGCTACTAGCTCATTCCATTTTATATCCTGAATATTTGAACTTCTTTTTCTTTCTTTTATTTTTCCTCTCAATTTAGCATCTGTGTTATGTTTCACAAGATCTTCAAAGATATTTCTCCAAAATCTATTTTTTTATTGTTTTGTTGGAGTTTATATTCCTTTTGCCTTGTTTTTCAATTCTCTATAAAACGTTTTTGGTCATCAATAAATTGCTTATTTTGTACTTTTCGGGTCTATATCATATGAGCGAATCGCACAAATTGCAAACGCTCATAATATCGAATATCAAAGTGCTTTTTCTGAGATCGTGGTACAATGAAGAATGGAATATTTGCCCTTTCCTCACTATAGTGAGATCTCGGAGTTGGAATATATATTTAGTGGGGGGTGTGGGGGGCGCAGCCCACATAATAAGAAGTTCAAGGTCTGGTATGTTTGATATTATGAGTGTTCGCAATTTGTGCGATTCGCTCATATGATATTGACTCCTTCCCTCTGCCAGTCAGAGTTGACTTTGATTAGTGGTGCAAACATCTGCTTCAGTTGCTGAGGGAAGATGGGCAGCCTATCCTTGAAGTGACAGGGCCAAAATGGGACAGTCCAGTGCCAAAATTACTTTGCCAGCCAGACCAGTTTGCCACATATCCTGGGTGTTCCCCAGTGAGGGTGAACTCTGCATGGGGGAAAGCCTTCATACAGCTAGCATCAGCCATGATTTGTGTCCTCACCAGCATCCAGGCCATGAGATCATATTTGGTATGACCTCCCACCTCACTGCAGTTGGGGATCAAGTGACCCATGTTGCCTTGGGAGCCAGTATGTCCTTTTATGAGTGCACATTCCCATGCACCCCCCTCCCCCTGCCATGAAGGCTACTTACTGTATTTGCAGCTTGGCATATGAACATGCTGCCCCTCTTCAAAGTGATTGTGGGACTGAACTGTCACATTTTGCCCCTGTCTTTGCAAGGATAGGCTGCCAATCTTCCCACAGCAGTTGTAGCAGATGTTTGAGCCACTAATAAAACTTATATTCCCTGGGTCATAGTCCAGGCTTTATCCTTCTATTCCAGTGTAGCTAGCCAGAAATGTACCAGATTTTTGTACTGATACAAAGATTAAGTGTAATAGTTAAGCATTCAGTTCTGTCCTCAGATCATGCAGTACCTCATCTCCTTGTGTATTGCTGACTTAATTATTTTATATATCTCTCAGTGTACTGAGTACATAGTTGCCCTGAAGATTCCTGCTGCAAAAGTGTTAGGAAAATCTCACTTCCAAGGGTACTTCCACAAGAGAGTTTCAATCATATTTATAATAACAGCAAAATGATGATACCTACATGTATAACTAACGGAAAGCAGTACCCAAAAATCAAATAAAACTGCTGAAATATTTTTAGAGCTGCAGATATTTTTTTCCTCACTTTTGCAGTGTAGTGTGCAACAGCATTAAGGCCTCCCCAACCATTTCAGACCTTGTATTTCTTTAATTTAAGCTAATGGGGTGGGGATTTCCTAGCCAAGTTTCCAAGTTTTCCCGAAAGAATAATGATATCCTGTAACTAAACAGGGCATTGAGGACCAGGCATTTATAAGCTACCTCTGTCCATAAAGTACATCGGTGCTATGCCCAATGTAAATTTCCTATTCTCCATCCACTTGTCTAGGTTGCACTTAAAATGGGTAATAGACAAACTCAGCTTCACATGGATGGGAAGCACGTTCAATAGGAAGGGCAGCCTCTGGGACACACATCTGTCTCTCCAGTATGTTCTGTTTAAGTCAAAGACAAAATTCATGTCCCTAGACCTTTATTTCTAGTACTGTTTCACTTACAAATATGCAAGAGATTCGTAAATGTGGGGTTTGCAGAGACCTTGTAATTCAGGCATAGATCACCCCTCAGCAATCTATAGGAAACTATGTGTAGGGAAAGAGCTTTAAGGCACAATACATAAGGCAGGTTTATTACACCTTGTATTTTTTGCTGAAGAGGTGAGCAAAAAGTGTGATGAAAGGGACAAGCTGAACTAGGGAATCTTGTAGATTTTTCAGCCTTTCTTTTTCAAATTGTCCAAGGGATTTTCTTTCTCCTCATCCAATTTTGGAAAAAAAAAAAAAGTGTAAACAGCCTCAACAGAATTCAGGAGACAGACATTCAAGAAGAAATGGCAAGGGGGTTCCAAAAAGAAATCTCAAACCAAGAACAGTCCATCAAGTCTGAATGACTGTTCAAGAGACCTTGTGAACCCCTCCCACCCCGGACCTTTCTTTTTGGCAACAGATTGATTAAGACAGATGGGTTCCGAAAATCATTCATAAGGGTCACAAATGGTAGTGGGAGGAAATTCCTCCTTTCCAGGGGGTCATTACTCATCCTTCAAATCAGACTCTTTTGTTTCCTCCTGTTCTTCATCACTTGCTATCCCAAGGAGTGATAAAACAGTTCCTCCTTCCCCGGTAGGGAAGGGATTTTATTTAAGAGTGTTCAAAGTGCCAAAGAAAGAAAAAGACTTAGAGAGCAGTGCTGGATCTTTTCCTTCTAAACCAGTTTAAAAACAATGAGTGAGAAGGTCACCGAAAAACCAATCAGTAAAAACAAAATGAAAACTCCAGCAAAGCTAGAACTTCCACTGAATGACCTCCCAAACCTCTTGTATCAGAGGCACATGGGATATATGCAAATGATCCTTATGAACATCAGGTGTTTCAGCTAATTGGTGATTCTGAATGCCCACGACTTGTTTCATCTTTCTACTGGACAATTTCAGGCCAATAAAGCCAAGCCCTACTAACTGTGGATATGCATATTTCAGCCTTGTTATAACCTCATCAGCACAACACAAGCATAGTGTTTGACTAAGCATTAGAAACACAGGGCTGTTATACCCAGCTGTTGTCCGTTATCATTAGGGCCACTTCAAAAATATCCCAAACAACAAACAAAAACAATGAGTGAGAAGGTCACTGAAAAAACAGTCAGAAAAACAAAATGAAAACTCCAGCAAAGCTAGAACTTCCATTGAGTGACCTCCCAAACCTCTTGTATCAGAGGCACATGGGATATATGCAGATGATCCTAATGAACATCAGGTGTTTCAGCTAATTGGTGATTCTGAATGCCCATGACTTGTTTCGTCGTTTTACTGGATAATTTCAGGCCAATAAAGCCAAACCCCACTAGCTGTGGATCAATGTGGGATTCAATGACAGCTCTTAATTTGCAATCATCTGCAAATTTAGTCAGCCAGAGATCATTGACATTGGCCTTGACTTCAGAGAAGTAATGACAAAAAGGAACGGTCCAAGGACCGATTCCTGAGGGACTCCACTTGTGACTGACCTATTTGTAGAGGTGGACTCCCCAGTTTAAGTTCCTGGGTCCTGTTTGTGAGCCAGTTGGCTATCCACTGGGTGACGTACAGGTTTGTACCTAACCTACTGAGTTTGTCAACAGTGCCCGTGTGGGATATTATGTCAAATGTCAAGGTAGGCAGTGTGAGCTATTTTACCCTCATCCATTGCTTTGGTGACCTTTTCATAGAAGTCCATCAGTTTGAGTAGGCATGACCTGCCCTTGAAGAAACCAAACTGGGTTGGTTCCAGTGTCTGGAGGTTTACTATATCACTGTTGATAATTTCCATGATAATTCTTTCCTTGGCTTTACATATAAGATTAGTGAGACTTATGGGTCTGTAGCTGACCCACCTTTGAGCAGAGGGATGACTGTTGCTAGTTCTCCATTCATCAGGCATGAAACCTGTTTGGAGACTACAGTTAAATAGCCGATACAGACTCCCTGATAGGTCATGTTTCATGCTATTTAGAAAGCATCCAGGGATATTGTCTGGGCCCATTGATGCAGTATTCCTTAGAGCGAGCATTAAGGACCTGTTCCCTAGTGATAGCAGGGAGAGTTGTATTTGATGGTATTACCTGAGCGAAGGTTGAGGGGGAAAGAGGATAAAGTTGGAGCTGAATTTATCGGCCAGTAGGTTTGTTATATCTTCTGGCTCAGAAAAGGTGGCTGCATTTACAATGAGCTGTGCACACAACTGTGTATTGCCTTTGAGGTTGCGGACATAGCTAAAGAATGCCTTGTGGTTGTCTTTGGCCTGGGAGGCCAAAATGTACCTCAGATTTGTCTTTGGTAGACTTTATTTGTCTTCTGAGTTTTGTTTAGTTTGATGAGAGTGCTTTTATCCTGCTGGGTGCTGCACCTGCTAATTTTTGCCATCATTATATTATTTCTTCAAGATTTGATTCATGTGTGGGTAATTCCTCAAGTAGACCTCTTTGCCTCTTCTCTGAACAATCAACTGACAAAATTCAGTTCCAGGAGTCCATGCAAGAAGGCCTGGAAGACAGATGCCTTTTATTTTCTTTGGATATGAATGTTCCTGTATGCCTTTCCACCATTTCCACACTTCTTGCTCCACTGCACTTCTGAAGATTATGAAGGAATCCCCCAAGATCATTGAGGTGATTCTCTTCTGGCCCAGGCAACCATGGTTCTCCCTTCATTTGGAAATGCCAGGGGTAATTACCATGAGGTTCCTCACAGACTGGATGTATCCACACAAGACCCAGGGGTGTGTGATACACCCTGCCATCAATCATCTCAATTGACTGCCTGGATGATAGGGTCTTGGGTCCTTTTAGGCAGTTGTTTCCTGAGGATGTACAGCAGGTACTAACAGAAGTAGGAAAGCCTGCTGCTAGAAAATCATATATTAGTAAATGCAAAAGTTTTCTAGTTTGTGCAAACAACATAACCAGCACCCATTTAAAGCTAGTTGTTCTCTTGTTTTACAATATTTATGTGAGTTACTATTCTTTGGCCTTTCTTATATCTCTGTCAAGTTTCATTTATCAGCCATTTCAGCATGCCTGCTTATAGACCCTACTTTTCAATGCAGTCTCATGTCAAAATCGGTTGGGATTTTGCGCAAGAGCCCTACAAGTAAAGCAGTGGCCTCTCCATAGGATCTTAATTTTGTGTCAGACAACCTAACACTTATTCTATTTGAACCAGTTAATCTAACTTACTTGAGGTTCTTAACATGGAAAACAGTTTTACTGATTGCTGTGACCTCTGCAAGAAGGTTGTCTGAGCTGCAAGCTGTTATGGTGAGTCAACCCTATCACATTTTCAACATGGGCAGGGTTTCTTTAGGGATAAAAAAAGGATTAGTTCTCAAAGTGGTATCCAAGTTTACTTTAAGCCAAAGTATGTATCTCCCCATTTTCTTTCCTGAGCCTAAAAATAAGGGAGAAAGGTTACTCCATACCTTGGATGCACAGACAATCCGGTACTTTCTTGTCAACTTAATCTTTTAGATCTTCAGATTAATTGGTCATTTCTTGTGAAGTTAATAAAAAGGGACAGCCTGTGTCAAAACACATTATTTCCAAATGGTTGTCTAAGGCTATTACCAGTTGTTATACTCATCATAACAAATCTATTCCAGGCAAGGTCAAGGTCCACTCTACCAGAGCCTTGGCTTCACCTATGGCTTTCTAGAAAGGGTTGGATTCTAGAAGTATTCTTGATCCTCTGTACACATTTTAAAAATGACTATAAGTTTGATTCCTTCTCTTGGTCTAGATCAAGCTTTGCTAGGACCATTCTTTGGGGCTTCTTGACCTTTCTCCTTCCATCTCCTAAATATAGTTAGCTATAGTAATCTACCCATATATCTAAGGCTGTTGCAGCAATGATCAATATGAAGAACATACTACAGTTGTGTAAGTTGAACTTACTGTAACAATAAGTGTTTGAATGTTCACTGGGACTCAGTCTCCCTCTCTCTCTGCTGGCAGAAAAGCTCAGAAGGTCTTCACACCTAAACTTGTCTTTTAGCCAGTTCTGCTTGAGATGCTTGTTAATATGAGTGCATGGAAGGTGTCCTAAAACTTTGTAAGCTGGTCAGTTATTATATCATTGGCAGAATATAACCCATAGCTAAGGCTACTGCACCAGTGATCATTCGAACATCTCCTTTTATGGTATGTTCAACTTACACAACTGTACTGTATTGCATTAGCAGCAATAGATGGCTTATCCTGTTTGAGTTTAATATTAGCCTGTAGTATTAATAAAGGAGTATTATGCATAATTAGTTTTGTATAAGAAGTGAACACCCAAGGAGAGATGCTTTTTACGTTTAAGAAGAAATGAATGTAAACAAATTTATAATGTTGTTTACAAAGGGGGATAGTCTGAGCTAAATAAAGCAGTTGCTGTTGAGATTAAATGGATGCTTTTTATGATAGCAACAGGGTTGAGCTGGGGAGTAAATAAACTGAAACTAATTATATCCATTTTTTTGTCTTGTTTTTTTTTTAATCCAATTCAACCTTTGGGTTATTGGATCTGATGAGATACAAACCCTGTGCCATTAGAAGCTGTGGATCCAGGACTCTAACTCCTCCCCTACCCATAATCCCTCTTTTCCTCCAAAAACTTCAGACCTTATTTGCTATTTAATCAAGAAGGTAATGTTTCTGAGGACTCTGATAGTGTAAAGCTAAGTATCTTTTGTTTTTTCTCTGTGTCTTCTCTTTCACCTTCCCTATTATTTTCAGGTAAAATTACAAAAATATATATATATATATATATATATATATATATATATATATTTATATATATATATAGGTGTGTGTGTGTATGTGTGTACATATATATATATATATATATATATAAATATAGATACAGATATATATGGGTATACTTCATAAGATTGCCAGACCATTTGATCAACATTCATTTGGTCGACAGCTCATTTGGTCGACAACCGGTATTCAAGGCACTTAACAGGGATTTGCTCCCCTCCCCAATGTTGTGTGACCCTGGAGGTGATATATATAGTTAGGGGTGTGTGTGTGTGTTTAAAACATGAAAATATAACAAAAACTACACATTTTAAATGAAAATAGGTGGGGGGCTTCACCCCCTACATCCCCCCAACTATATATATAAACTCCAGGGTCGCACACCATTGGGGAAGGGGCAAATCCCAGGTTTTTGCCTTGAATACTGGTTGTCGACCAAATGAATGTCGATCAAATGGTCTCTCGATCTTATGAAGTAGACCCATATAGATATAGATATATAGCTATATATCTTATTAGCTCTTGGCTATGTCCATGTGTTACTTAATCCTAGTGTATGCTACCACCATCTTTCTCTCTTCTCTCTAATTATGAGAGCTTTGGTAAAAATGGAAGAAACAAATGGTATCTGTTGACATTTGGAAATGTTGTTGTGATCTCTGTCTGCATATTTTGATGACTAACTTAATGTTCACTTGTATATATTGCTGATATGATCTTTCTTTGCGTACTGTTCTGTTATGCACAAAATACTGCTCAATAACAAAGTCTTTACTTTAAATTATGTATTATTATCATTGCCTGTTGTATTAATTAAGTGGACCTTTTCTCCCCGGGCCTCCGCTGTAAATGGACCTCATCCAGTCGGACCATCCCGGTTAACAAATGTAAAATAAATAAATATATATAGACAGATATAGCTATATAGATAGATATAGATGAGTATAGGGCACTGGATTGAACATACAGTGCACTGACATCCAGTACATTGATGTAATAATGTCAGCCTTACCAATATTGACACATTTTGAAGATGCTCCAAGAACTACCATGGAGTGGACTAAACAAATGGCAGGTGTTGTTGCAGGGGAGTAAGCCCCTCTGCACCCCCACCCCCTGCTAATTATATATACTAACTCCGAGATCGCACCCTCGGATCCCCTACCTGGGGATTGTCAATATCGCATACCTGTCGACCATCTGTCTGTTTCGCCAGATAGGTGTTGGTGCACTGATAATTTGTCCTACAGCTATATATATATATATATATATATATATATATATATATATATATATACTTTGTCCTGTAAGTCTTAGGATCACAGACTTAAAATTTAGTTTGTTTAATAATATGTATTCTCTTGTTGATAAACTATTTTGCTGGTATGAGTGCTTTTTTCAGACTGTTCTGTGTGGTCAGTACCTTGCCGTCTCAAGATTCAAGGTTTCAAAAAATGAACTGCTTGCAGCTATAAGATCCTGCTGCAGCCTGGGGCAGCTCATCTTGACACAGAATGTGAGGCCTGCATCTCTTTTGCTTCCTGGGCCATTCAGGGCCACAGAGGTAAACTTGTTTTGAAAAATTTGATCTCTCAGCAGTCAGGACAATCCACCCAAACCTGAACTTCTTCTGCTACACCTTCTGCATTGCCAGCTAAGACAGTAGAGAAATCTAAGCAAAAGGATAAAGACAAGTCCAAGGAAAAAGAAAATGACAAAGATAAGTCTTCTAAGAAGCAATCAGATAAGTGTAGGAAATGGTCTTCTATACCATCAGAATCCTTGGGTTCAGCACAGAAGATTTCTCATCCAATGGATCAGACTTCCCTCAGATCTGGTCACTGATGCCTCCTCTACATTTTTCACTAGAGCTGGTGAGCACTTAGCTCTGTTCACCTTTTCTACAGGAGTGGTGCTTGTCACAACTATTGTTATTGCCTTCATCCTCTGTTCGATTATCGACGAGCCTTACCAGAGCAAATACCAACAGGATGATGTGGAGGTTCCTTCAGATGCAGATTTAGCTAGGGGATCTCTCAGCTCCATCCACACAAAACATTATGACTATGGCTCTAAAAATACCTCCACTAATTTCTTCAGTTCTGGTCCATTCTTTGGATCCAAGTTGCACATAGCCAAGCCTACCAGGAGCAACCCAGTCACAGTCTTGCCAACATCGATCTGACCAGGTCCCTTACTCTCTTGACCCTGATGCCTTTGGATCAGGATGAGTCTTGGAACTGAAGTAGGGCTCAAGGTGTTGATTCAGTACGAAAACATTTGTAACCTTTCTTTCACTCGATACCTTTGCACTAGATAGCTCATCTCTGATATCGACTTCTGATCCAGGGTTGATCAAGTCAGGGGTGCCTCTTCATTCATCTTACTAGGGTAGTGTGGGAGTCTCCTTGGCCCTAGTGTCCAACTTGACATTTGAGAGGGTTCTTGCTTGGCCAAGAATAGATGTGTTTTCCACACTCTTGTCTCCATCCCAACCCCTTTTGGACAATCCATCTGACTCGGCACATCCTCTTTGACAAGGACAGTCAGCTTCCTTTATTCTTGTGAGCTCCCTGTCTGACTCTGACCTGGCTTTGGAAGTCCTATCAAGGTAGGGTCCTAAGAAACAGAAATGTAAGAGGAGACATTTAAATTCTTTCCTGGAATCAGTCACTGAAGACCCAGACTTGGATGATGGGGATGGGTTCCCAGGATCCCCTCTAGAGGGCATCACCTTCAGTGACATTTTAGAATTGAAGAAGCAACAAAGGGGTTGGTCCACTGACATGCCCTCTCCTGTCGATTTTGTGTTCCTCAAGGCTTTTGTAGATGGCTTTTCTACCTCCTGGGTGGTACCATCTGCTGGCACACTTATAGATCTGGTAGGTCAGTGGGAGGGGAAGGATCATGACACACTGGAGCCAATCCCTAACAAGTAGGACAAGATGTTAGTTGCACCTAAGGACAGAGCACACTGGAGCAAGGGTCACTCAGTAGATGCCGTGGTCATGATGGCAGCCACTAAAAAGGAACTCTCTGAAGAGAGTATGTCTGTCCATCCCAATAACATGGAATCGAGAACATCAGACATTTGGGAGAAATTGACATATGCTTTGATGACTTTCACACTTAGAGTACTGAACTAGGCCAAAGGATGTATTTCCAGAGGGACTGACAAACGAACTCACTAAGTACCTCTCAGGTAACCTGGCAACAGAAATCCAAAAAACAGTGGAGTGCAGTTATCTATATTTCAGTCAATGTCTACTGTATCCATGCTTCTGCTTTCTAACACAGCTGATGGTGTGGCTAGAGTAGCAGGTACTGGCATAGCCATCTGCTAGCATGCTAGGATGGAATTCTCTGACTTTGCAGAAGGCTTCAAGAAATCCTTCCTTAATGGCCCTTTTGCTGGTTCCTCACATTTTGGGCCAGAGGTTAAGGAAACTCTCACCAGGAGTGAGTAGGGTGGTTAAGACCCTTTCTGCCATTGGAATCCACTTCTACACACCTCAGAGAACCTTTTCCAGATATCAGAGATGTGGTAAGAAGATCTGCTTCGGGAAGTCTCAAGGGTACAGCCAGGGTGCTCCTACAGACAGCTCCTCCTGAGGCAGAGGGAGGAACAGTTTTAGTGGGCATTGCTGTAAGGAGTAAGGTAGACTGCAGAATCTGGGATTTTATGGTACTTTTTCCTGAGAAATCCTTCTAGGCTTCTGAAGGAGTGCCTGACTGCCGCACTGTGGAGGCAGTCAGGGGGTGCTTATTCCTGTACTCTCAAGCCTGGCAGACCATCACATCAGACAGTTGTGTGCTGCAGATACTCACCAGAGGCTACATAATTCCCTTTGCTTCCTCTCTATTAAAGAAAAGAAGGATTTCCGCAGTACCTCCCCAACAGATAAAATCCACAACATCAGTATCCGTAAAGTTGTTGATAAACAAGAGTCATTTATCAGGTACCACCAGTCCACTTAAAATATGGAGTCTATTTTTGGTTCTTTTTAGTTCAAAAAAATGGAGGATCTAAAGCCAATTTTGGATTTTAGTTATCTCAGCCACCTTGTAAAATAGACAAAATTCCAGATGGCCATGGTTCAGTCCATTCTTTCTGTTTTGAGGAGGGATTATTGAATGCACTGAATGAATTTAATGAATCTCCACGATGCCTACTACAACATCAAGATTTCAATGTAATCAAAGAGATTTATCCATTTCTGTCTGGGAGCCAGAACTTCCAATACAGGGCACTGCCATGTAGTCTCACTACAGCTTCCCCATATGTTCACCAAATGCATGGCAGTAGTTGAGGTGTATCTCAAACTGCTGCGACTCCTAGTGTTCCCATAATTAGATGAGTGGCTCCTCACTGCAGCAAACAAAATATCTCCTACTCCAGCAGTCAAACTTCTTGCTCCAGCTTCTTCAACATTTGGCAATCGCAGTCAATAACTTCAAAAGAAAATTGACACCCACACAATAAACAAAGTTCATCAGATGCCACTTGAACATGAGTAGCCAGATAGCTACTCTCTCAGAGTACAGGACTGAATCTCTACATCAGACAGCCTTCAAGTTCTTCAACACCTTTTATCTCCTGCAAGACTCTCCCTTTGATTGCTAGGACTGATGAGTTTGACAATAATGTTAGTTCTCCTAGCTAGATACTACATAAGAGTTCTTCACTGGACTCTTTCTGAACAATTGTCCCAGTTCTTCCAAACGCTAAATGTGTGGACTTGTCTAATGCCCATGTGCAAGTCTCAGATCACGTGGTGGTTGACCTCCACAGCTCTACTAGAAGGTTGGTTCTTTTCTTCACATCCCCCACAGTCATAGTAATCATGGATGCTTCCCTCCTGGGGTGGGGTGGGGCCACATTTCAAAGGGAAGATGGTTTAAGATTCATGGTCAAACTCAGAGGCCACTCTCTACATTAGTATCCTGGAAATGAAGGCAGTTCTCCTAGTGTTGCAGGCTTTCCAGGACTTTCCCAAGGGGAGTGGCCCCCCATCCAGATGCACATGTCAGTAATCTGGTACATCAATAATATCATATCCTCTGTGCCAAGAGGCCTTTAGAGTGTGGCAGTAGCTGATGGCTTCTCATAACATTCTCATAGCAATGCACATTCCTGGGACTTCCAATGTGTTAGCAGACAAAATGAGCAGATGCATTCTCCTGCCTCATGAGAGGGCAGTCAGTCAAGCAGTGGCAAATCAATTCTTCAGCCACTTGGTCAACCATGCTATGACCTTTTTGCTTCATACCTAAACTGCAAATGCAGCAATTACTTCATCCTAATCCCTCCACAGGGACTGTCACCAAGAGACGCTGTAGTCCACATTTGGCTCCCAGGCCTTTTAAATACCTTTCCCCCTTTCTTCTGATAACAAGGTTCATTCAGAAAGCAAGAAGGTGCAAGGCTAAAGTAATCCTTATTGCTCCTTTCTGGCCCTGACAAGTGTAGTTCCCCATCCTTTTTCCTCATCTACTACATCCGCCCTGAACACTGGACAAGTGTCCAGACTTTCTTACTCACCTATCCGAGCAACCTCACCCAGACCCAGAGACACTGAAGCTAACTGCATGGTTCATCCAATTTTAACAGTGACCAGAGGTGCCAGGCTTTCCACTCAAGTGGTTCACTTTTTATTAACACTTCAAAAATTGAACAAGAGAAAAGTTTGCCATAGCAAATGGAAGAGATTCTATATTTGGATAGCTGCTAACAGGACAAATCAATTTTCATCTCCTCTTCCTTCCATTCTAGACTTCTTGTCAAATCTTTTCTGAAAAGGATCTAACTTTTCAACAAAGTGTAATTAGCTACTACTTCCAGTTTCCATGTTGGATTCAATCGGATGCCTATAATTTCCCTAAAGATTGTTGTCAAATGTTTGCCTCCTTTAAAAAAAACACATTTATCTATATCTATCAATTTTGGCAACACCTTTCAATTCATATAGCCATTATAAACATAAACACTTTATAAGCATGGTTTAAAATTTAAATGGGTCTATATGAATCTGGATCTGATTGGTCTTTACCATCTTTAGATATTACAGCCACCACAGCTTTTTCTTCCATGATGTTGGTGCTTCCCCTCCTTTTAAAATACTGTTAAACAAATCATTCCAGATCTTTATCACTTTCTTCCCTCCTACCTTCCAAACTTTCCACCAGAATACCATCTATCCCTGGAAACTTTTCCACAGATTGGTTATATATCACCATTTTTATTTCATCTCTTCCAGTCTTAACTGTTAATTGTTGAGCCTTAGCTCCCTCTAACATTGGCTTATGTAAGTCTTCTATATATATTTCCATTTTTTCTTTTTCTTGATTTCCCCATTTTGCTGCTTTATAAAAAGTTTCATAAAATTCCCAAATATCTAATACCACTACAGAATCTCTGGTTATTCTTCTTGTTATAGGCTCACTAAGTTTGGCAACAATCCCTTCTACTTTCTGTTGCCTAAGTCATTGTGCTAAAAGTTTTTGTGCTCTGGAGCTATTATATAAAAAAAGCAGTTGCTTAACGGCATTTTTTCTGAACTCGTGGATATTATCCAGGTTCTCCTTTATTTTCTCTGTTAGCACTCTGCAGTTGTGCTTCTTGTTCTTTGAGATTCACCTTATTCTGCCATACTTTGTCAGCCCTCTAAATAATTCTTGTTACTTCTTAACTATATCTCCTTTTTTTTAAATGTTACCTTATTTTTAAACTCCACTTTCATTTCATCCCACGCACTAGCTTTAACATCTGGAGTACTTTCTACCTTCCCTAATAACTCCAGAATGATTTCCACTACCGATTCCTTAAATTCCTGTGTTTTTAACAGCCTGGAGGGGAAGTACCAGTGTCTCATTTTTACATCATTATCTTGCATTTTTATCTTAGCTGTTATAGTTGCATGATCTGAAATACTTATCAGATGTGTGTTAAAGCTTTCACTTAAATGCACATGATCCTGTGAAATATAATTGTTGTCTAGTCTAGCCCAGAGTTCCTACTACTGAATGCATGCCTCCCATACCAAATATTTTCATAAATTTCTTCTGAAATCTACCCTCCTTTGTTATATTTTCCCTTTTAGGCACCACAGATATATCTTCATTATTGCAGATCAACTTCCAGTCCCCACCTATATGTAATATTCCCTGCTAAAAGCTAATTATTTCTGCCAGCAGTTTCTTAAAGTCCATAATAGCAGTTTTAGCTGGAATATAAATACATGCCAGTGTAAAATCCTCTTACCTTGCCAGCAGTCCCTTACTAACACAACTCTACCATTATTAGCTTCTTTCACTCTTTTATCACTATTAATATAAGTACTCCTCTTTTCCTTTGTCCTTGATATTCTCCTGAATACACATCATGAAATCCTTTCTTTATCAAATTCACATGCTCATTTCTTTCCAAATGTGTTTCCTGTACCATTGCTATTTGCACTCTGCGTTTCATAATATAATTAAATATTATTTCCTTTTTGTCTATACCCGTGAGACCATTCACATTCCAAAGTAATATGGAAAGTGTTACCATTATGTTAAAAGTCATTATTCCCACCTATTATATATGACAACTTTTTTAAATATCTATTTCTACCTTTTGTGATACATGTACCCACTAATGTTTGGCAGCTTGATCCTTTATACAGTTTTTCTTATCATCTCCACTTGAAACTATGTTACATTTTACAACTTTTTGTTTTAATTAAAAACCCTCAAAAAAAACAAGAATACCTTCAGAATCTGTTAACTTAATACAAACACACAAAACTATATACATCTTCAAATGATGAAGTTTAACTCTCTTAATAGGGACAGTTGTCTCAAACAGAGGGCTGCAAACACAGGCCTTATCTAACCTAAAGTGAGGTTATCCATGCTAAGATGCATGATAATGCATTTGCTCCTATTTACACTAATTAGTGTCTGTTCTTATTTATCTTTATTCCCCTCCCAGATGTGAAAAAAAACAACTTACATGCTTTCAGCAAACATTAACGTTTAGCCTTGACGAAACCAGTGTTTTCATTGCCTTGTAATCAGCTTGTCTCCATGGAAGTGTAAGAAAAAAAATGCTGCAGGCTTCTAAAGACATGTT
Source organism: Protopterus annectens (assembly GCF_019279795.1). Taxonomy (NCBI): domain Eukaryota; kingdom Metazoa; phylum Chordata; order Ceratodontiformes; family Protopteridae; genus Protopterus; species Protopterus annectens. Next base: position 429,169,083 of record NC_056729.1, on the reverse strand, counting down.
GAAACATGTATTGCTAAAGAAAAACTTCAGTACATTCAGTGTTCTCTATATTTACTTATTTCCGCTTAAAACATGTCAAAGTAAGCTAGGTATTTTAATCCAGATGTTCAATGCAAAAGTAAGTAGAAAATATATCAGATCTGCATATATTATGATCTTTGTACGTTTGCATCGCATCCCCCACATCAGCAACCCAAGATTAACCATTACGTTAAAAATTTTTCCATCTAGACTTTTTTCTCTTTTTGCATCTTAATGCTTATATGTCTTAATACTAAAAAGAAGAGAAAAAAAAGGCATCGATTTACTTTAGTATCTTTATTACCTACAACTAAAAGTGCTTTATTATAAAACATGCTATTTATATAATGAAAAGTTTTATAGAAATTGTTTTACTTACAGTTACCTTTTTTTCCTTCCAAACAGTAATGACATGAAGTGAAGCAAAAGTCTTTCAGTTCCGCCAAGTTTAGCAAGGTCAATAGAAGTCCACTCTTTCCTTGTTGTGTACATCAGTATTTCACAAATGTGATTGGTGCTTTGTAATCTCACATTTACCAATTTCCATGTCACTGGTCTTTCTGTTCATCTCCATCTACCAGCTCCAGACTCCAGTTCAGTTCCAAGGTAATCTCAATTTTGCTTGTGAACTCCTGTGTTTTTCTCTGTCTGTCAAGCATTTTCCTTTGGAACATTAGAAAAGGTTTCACTGGCAAAGTCTATCTATGCACTTTATTATCAGAAGAATGAGGAGAGTCTCCTTCTGCTTGATGAATGACTTTTTTTGGACATACTTTTATTTCCTCTTTACATAGCAGTATGAATACTGCATCTACCTCTCAGCATTCCCTGATTGTTGTAATAAACGTGTTTCTCTTGTACCTGGTGTATAGTGAATAGTCATTTTCCATAAATGCTCTGCTCTCCCACTTTTAATACTTTGCCTTACTGCCACAGTTTTGTCAGGATCAACTCTTTTTGCTGGTAGGATTGCATCTTTACTAATACAGGTCTTGGATACTTCTCTAATGACCAGGTTTGGAGCATACACATCATGTGATCTTTTAATTAACAGAACCTGCTGTGGAATGCCAGCCCAGTTGCTTATTTATGCCTTCATAAAATTAATTCTTTCCTTCTAGTTTCTTTGGTACAGCAGAAAATCTCAGGTTTTTCCTGCATGCTCTCCTTTAATTCTACCATGTTTTTAAACATCTCTTCTTAAGCAGTCTCATACTCAGCCAACCTTTTCTTCATTTTCACCTCTGATTTTTGCAGTTTTATCTGCTCATCTGAATATCTGTTGAACGCATCTTCCATTTTTCCCAGCCTTTTCTTATTTGATTTGATATACTCATTCACTGTTTGATTTATTTTAATCAGTTCTGAGCACATTTGAATTATTTTTTCCAGTAGACTACTGGAAACTATATCTTGTAACCAGAGCTGGAGCTTGAGTTGCTTTTTGTTGAATAGCTGCAGGATTCTTCCCAGTCAGTGGTTTCTCTTCATCCTTTATAGTTGATTTTCTTTCAGACTCTCATAGTTTCTTCTTTGCTGACATCCAGGTAGTGTACTTATTAGACAATAACTGGTTTTACTAAAAATGATTCCTGGGCCTTTTCTTTTAGTTTCTTTTTTCATATTGTGGGAGCTGAAGTTAAAGTGTTGGTTAGTGTTCATCTATCTTGGAAACTCAAGGGTACTTTCTAATTTAGACCTCCCACAAGGGATCCTATTCCTCCATCAACTATCACGCTTCAGGCATTAACAAACCCTGCTTTGAAGAAACAGCTTCAGCAGAGTGAAAATACCTTTCTTGGAAGACTATTTTCTTGCTGAGTATGACTTCAGGTAAAAGGATTTCCATATTGCAAGCTCTTTCTTGTAAACCTCCTTACCTCAATTCCATAATGGTAGGGTTTCTTTGAGAACAATCCTACATTTATCCCAAAATTGGCACCAGAAATGAACATTAATCAAACCATGAAATTTACCAGTGTTCTTCTCAAGATTTTATAACAAAGGAGAATATACTCTGCAGCTATTGGATGTCCACAGATAACTTAGATTTTATCTCCATAGGACTAAAGATTTCAGAAAATCTGATTTGTTGTTTGTAGTGTTTTCTAAAGCCAAGCTAAGCCAGAGTGTTTGTAAAGTCACCCAGTCAAGGTGGCTGTCAAACTGCATAGCCTTTGTATATGAATAATTGCGACTCTTGCTAATGTTAACCAAGAGCTCCCTCAACAAGGTATGTGGCTACTTCTGTGCTTTTATGCTTAAGAGTTCCTATAGATTAAATCTGTGCTGCATTGACTTGCAACACAGTTCACACATTCTTTTCTCATTGCAAGCCAGAAATACAATCACGATCCCATACATCTTTTGGCTCCACCATTCTCAAAAATATCCTTCTTTGATACCTCCCAGGTTTGTGGCAGCTAGGGAATTTGTACCTAAGGTTGAATCCAATGAAAAAAGAAAACACCGGATATGAAAGTTATGTACTTAATACAACAATACATTTGTGCTGTCTTCTTTTCATCTGGTTCAACATCCCTTCCTCCTCCCCCCCCCTTCCAAATTTCTCACTTGGTGCTCCTGTTTGATTGAATGAAACTAACCAAGAACCTTGCCATTATACAACACAGCTGGTCATTTTCTCCAGGTTATATTCAAGTATTGAATTTATGTTTTATAATTTGTGAGATAATAAGAGACTTTGTTAGCTGAAAAGTAGGCAAACTTGATCTGAAGTATTTGGAGGAAGAGAGGGATTATGGGTAGGAAACGTGTCAGAGCCCTGGCTCCACAACTTCTAAAGGCACCAAGCTCAGATCTGATAACCCAAAGATTGAACTGGACGAAAAGAAGACAACATGGCTTTATTGTCATGCTAAGTACATAACTTTTGTTTAAGCAATAATGAGTGTATTTTCCCAAGAATAGGTCTTATTACTAAAGGTGACATGTACATATTTAGGGTTTCCTGATCTTAAGAAGAGGATAATGAGAGAAATGCTTGAGTGAAGATCTACACAAAAAAATTAATTTGTTACAGTGGAGGTGGATATTTGGAAGTCTGTAGTGCTTATGTGCCATGAAATAGAGTTACAGCTGAAGAACAATATAGAACTGACTGTGTTTATTTGTTAATAGTCAGGTTAAACTGAAGGATGACAAAGAATGTGAAATATTTTTCTCAGTGGTCATTACAATTGTTATTGTAGTTGAACTATCTGTGCATGGCTCACCTCTTAGTTTCTGATGGGTAAGCTAGGCAGAGGAGTTGATGGTGGTAGGGGAATGCTGTTGTGGCAAAATAAAATGATAGAATGTTGAAAAATGAAAAACAGTTGCCAGTGTTATATGTACAAGACAGATAATATCTGCTTTATTTTTCTATACTTTTAAAATGTGAATTGAAATAGAAGCCATAAAATAAAGTATATGCTGAAATGAAGGGGGTGTAAAGTTTATTTATGAGGTATAATATACTTAGGAGAGGGGAGTGATGATGTTCTTCATCTCACATTGCTGCAGTCCTAACACTTGGGTAGTCCGCTGTCCCACGGTCGGCCCGAATATCAGAGTATAAGGCTGACGTCGGTCAAGGCGCATTTGACTGACATCAGAACGTCAGGGTACAAATGCGCATGACCGACGCCATATCCTCAGTCTTTTTTGCCGCATGGTCCGATGCAGAAGCAGTGTTGCAAGTGCCGTTCGGCGTTCTGAAATTTTTCGAATTCGGAGTTTCAGACCGAAGTCAGAGTTGGTTAAGTACCCCGTTGGGGAATATTTTGTTTTTTTCTTGCCTCAGTGGTTTACCGGATGTCAGAAAAAGTGAATAACTGTATTTCTTGTGGGAAACAGATACCGCATAGGGATTACCATAATTTGTGTATACCTTGTTTGGGACCTGAGCACGACGTTGTTGGGTGTCGCTTTGTGCTAGGTTTAATAAACGCACTATAAAGCGAAGGTTGGATTGTGCGAGGTTGGTCTTTGGGAAGCGGTGCAATTACAATATGCCGCCGGATGCTCCGGCCGCTTCCTCAAAGAAGCGCAAGGACAAGGCAGTTAAACCTAGGTTAGAGGAGTCGTCCGAACCGGACGCTGGTTCTTTAGAGGCGTCAGTGGAACCGGTGGTTCCGACGGCGGCCTCTCTGGAGTCCCAGGGAGAAACTTTGGTTTTACAGGATGTGGCCTCCCAGGAGGCAGGTCAGGCTGTAGGGGCTTCTCAGATAACTTTACTCCCCTCCCTTCCTAAGGTGTCTAAGCTCTTTCTGCTTCCAAGGCTTCTCCTAGAGGCAGGTCTAGTTTAGCTTCTGTGGGTGTCACTCCTAGTTCTTCAGGTTCGGTGCCCAAGAAGCATATGCTTAAAATGGCAGAAGATTTAATTACTTAAATTAGAGGCTCTATGCCCCCTCCTGATAAGAGGCCTAGGATGGAACCAGTGTTGGGGGATTATGAGCAGGCTTCAGATGTGTCTGAGTCTTCGGCTGAAGACTTGCAGGAGTATTCTCATTATTCTGATTCTGATGTGGATGATTCTACTCCTTCTGCTTCTCCTCCTGAGGATTTTTCTTTTCGGAGACCCTTCACCCATGAGAGAGCATTTTAAATGGGAAGGTCAGGACTTCTCTGACTCCAGGAAAAGGCTTAGGGAATTTTGTTCTTACCCCAGCATAGGCCTTTGGCTATACCTCCTGTTTTGAATGTGGTGGAAGATGTGTTTGCAGAGGCTTCTCTTAATCCTGACTCTTTGCCTCCTGCTCCTGTTAAACCAGATAGGTATTACAGGGTGCCTGAAGCTCATAAGTATCTTTTTAAGAGCCCTAGGGCAGACCCAGAAACTGTTAGCCAGGCGCCTAAGGGTGTTAAGGCTTCTGTTGTCAAGAATCCGGTTCCTGCAGATAAAGAGGCCAGGGCCTTGGATAGATGGGGAAAGAAAGTTTATACTTCTTCCACTTTAGCCATGAGCTTTGAATTGCCAGTTTCACATGTTGAAATATCAAAATTATCTCCTTTCGCAGTTGAAATCTAAGGTTGATGCTTTGGCGGAAGGTATTGATTGTAAAGAGTTGCAAGATTTAGTGCATGTTTCTGAACAGGTGGGGAAACATTCTTTGCAATGTGGTTTTGATGCTGTACAGGCCTCGTCCAGGGTGGCTGCCACTGGGTCAGTGCTTCGCAGGCATGCCTGGCTGAGGGATCAAAATCTATCTGACCATGTTAAAACTAGGATTTTTGATGCCCCTTTGCAATCTGATGTCTTGTTTGGTTCTCCTGTTGAGGCAGTTTTAAAGAAAATGGAAGACAAGGCTAAGTCTATGCAGACTGTTAAAGATTTTTTGCAGGTTCAGCCTCCAAAGTTTAGTAGAAATTGGCCTACTAAGGGGTGGACGTATTCTTCTTATGATTCCCAGTCTAGGGCTAGATCTAGACGTGGCAGGGGCAGAGGTCAGGGCTCTTTCAGGCCTAGAACAGGGAGTTCTCCTGCACAGTCTTCGGGTGAGGGCAGGGGTCAGTCCTTTCGTAAACAGACCCAATGACCTACCTTTTCAGCTGCCAGAACCTTCTCGCCTGGCAGCACCTTTGGGAGGAAGGTTGGCACTTTTCAAAGAAAATTGGAGTTTGGTTACCCAAGACAGATGGGTATTGGATATCATACATCACGGTTACAGGTTTTATTTCCATACCTTGCCTCCTTTCAAAGGCATGCCAGACATTCCTCCTCAACAAAGAATAGAGGCTCACAAGCAAATTTCTCTGTTACTCCAAATAGGGGCCATACAGCCGGTTCCTGTGCCAGAAAGGGGCCTAGATTTTATTCTCGCCTGTTCCTTGTACCAAAAAAGGGGAACACGTGGAGACCAATTTTGGATTTATCTATCCTCAACACTTATCTGGACATTCCCAAGTTCAAAATGTTGACGTTACAACAGCTTTTACCTCTGCTGGGCAAGGATCATTGGATGGTAACTTTGGATCTCAAGGAGGCTTACCTTCATGTTCCTATCAGGCTAAGTTGCAGGAAGTATCTGCGTTTTCGAACTGGGACTTCTCACTATCAGTTCTCTGCATTGCCCTTTGGCTTATCTACTGCGCCCAGAGTATTTACGAAAGTTCTGGCTCCAGTGATAGCTTTCTTCAGGCTAAAAGGAATACAAATTGCCTTGTAATCAGCTTGTCTCCATGGAAGTGTAAGAAAAAAAAATGCTGCAGGCTTCTAAAGACATGTTGAAACATGTATTGCTAAAGAAAAACTTCAGTACATTCAGTGTTCTCTATATTTACTTATTTCCGCTTAAAACATGTCAAAGTAAGCTAGGTATTTTAATCCAGATGTTCAATGCAAAAGTAAGTAGAAAACATATCAGATCTGCATATATTATGATCTTTGTACGTTTGCATCGCATCCCCCACTTCAGCAACCCAAGATTAACCATTACGTTAAAAATTTTTCCATCTAGACTTTTTTCTCTTTTTGCATCTTAATGCTTATATGTCTTAATACTAAAAAGAAGAGAAAAAAAAGGCATTGGTTTACTTTAGTATCTTTATTACCTACAACTAAAAGTGCTTTATTATAAAACATGCTATTTATATAATGAAAAGTTTTATAGAAATTGTTTTACTTACAGTTACCTTTTTTTCCTTCCAAACAGTAATGACATGAAGTGAAGCAAAAGTCTTTCAGTTCCCCCAAGTTTAGCAAGGTCAATAGAAGTCCACTCTTTCCTTGTTGTGTACATCAGTATTTCACAAATGTGATTGGTGCTTTGTAATCTCACATTTACCAATTTCCATGTCACTGGTCTTTCTGTTCATCTCCATCTACCAGCTCCAGACTCCAGTTCAGTTCCAAGGTAATCTCAATTTTGCTTGTGAACTCCTGTGTTTTTCTCTGTCTCTCAAGCATTTTCCTTTGGAACATTAGAAAAGGTTTCACTGGCAAAGTCTGTCTATGCACTTTATTATCAGAAGAATGAGGAGAGTCTCCTTCTGCTTGATGAATGACTTTTTTTGGACATACTTTTATTTCCTCTTTACATAGCAGTATGAATACTGCATCTACCTCTCAGCATTCCCTGATTGTTGTAATAAACGTGTTTCTCTTGTACCTGGTGTATAGTGAATAGTCATTTTCCATAAATGCTCTGCTGTCTCCCACTTTTAATACTTTGCCTTACTGCCACAGTTTTGTCAGGATCAACTCTTTTTGCTGGTAGGATTGCATCTTTACTAATACAGGTCTTGGATACTTCTCTAATGACCAGGTTTGGAGCATACACATCATGTGATCTTTTAATTAACAGAACCTGCTGTGGAATGCCAGCCCAGTTGCTTATTTATGCCTTCATAAAATTAATTCTTTCCTTCTAGTTTCTTTGGTACAGCAGAAAATCTCAGGTTTTTCCTGCATGCTCTCCTTTAATTCTACCATGTTTTTAAACATCTCTTCTTAAGCAGTCTCATACTCAGCCAACCTTTTCTTCATTTTCACCTCTGATTTTTGCAGTTTATCTGCTCATCTGAATATCTGTTTAACGCATCTTCCATTTTCCCCAGCCTTTTCTTATTTGATTTGATATACTCATTCACTGTTTGATTTATTTTAATCAGTTCTGAGCACATTTGAATTATTTTTTCCAGTAGACTACTGGAAACTATATCTTGTAACCAGAGCTGGAGCTTGAATTGCTTTTTGTTGAATAGCTGCAGGATTCTTCCCAGTCAGTGTTTTCTCTTCATCCTTTATAGTTGATTTTCTTTCAGACTCTCATAGTTTCTTCTTTGCTGACATCCAGGTAGTGTACTTATTAGACAGTAACTGGTTTTACTAAAAATGATAGTTCCTGGGCCTTTTCTTTTAGTTTCTTTTTTCATATTGTGGGAGCTGAAGTTAAAGTGTTGGTTAGTGTTCATCTATCTTGGAAACTCAAGGGTACTTTCTAATTTAGACCTCCCACAAGGGATCCTATTCCTCCATCAACTATCACGCTTCAGGCATTAACAAACCCTGCTTTGAAGAAGCAGCTTCAGCAGAGTGAAAATACCTATCTTGGAAGACTATTTTCTTGCTGAGTATGACTTTAGGTAAAAGGATTTCCATATTGCAAGCTCTTTCTTGTAAACCTCCTTACCTCATTTCCATAATGGTAGGGTTTCTTTGAGAACAATCCTACATTTATCCCAAAATTGGCACCAGAAATGAACATTAATCAAACCATGAAATTTACCAGTGTTCTTCTCAAGATTTTATAACAAAGGAGAATATACTCTGCAGCTATTGGATGTCCACAGATAACTTAGATTTTATCTCCATAGGACTAAAGATTTCAGAAAATCTGATTTGTTGTTTGTAGTGTTTTCTAAAGCCAAGCTAAGCCAGAGTGTTTGTAAAGTCACCCAGTCAAGGTGGCTGTCAAACTGCATAGCCTTTGTATATGAATAATTGCGACTCTTGCTAATGTTAACCAAGAGCTCCCTCAACAAGGTATGTGGCTACTTCTGTGCTTTTATGCTTAAGAGTTCCTATAGATTAAATCTGTGCTGCATTGACTTGCAACACAGTTCACACATTCTTTTCTCATTGCAAGCCAGAAATACAATCACGATCCCATACATCTTTTGGCTCCACCATTCTCAAAAATATCCTTCTTTGATACCTCCCAGGTTTGTGGCAGCTAGGGAATTTGTACCTAAGGTTGAATCCAATGAAAAAAGAAAACACTGGATATGAAAGTTATGTACTTAATACAACAATAGATTTGTGCTGTCTTCTTTTCATCTGGTTCAACATCCCTTCCTCCTCCCCCCTTCCAAATTTCTCACTTGGTGCTCCTGTTTGATTGAATGAAACTAACCAAGAACCTTGCCATTATACAACACAGCTGGTCATTTTCTCCAGGTTATATTCAAGTATTGAATTTATGTTTTATAATTTGTGAGATAATAAGAGACTTTGTTAGCTGAAAAGTAGGCAAACTTGATCTGAAGTATTTGGAGGAAGAGAGGGATTATGGGTAGGGAACGTGTCAGAGCCCTGGCTCCACAACTTCTAAAGGCACCGAGCTCAGATCTGATAACCCAAAGATTGAACTGGACGAAAAGAAGACAACATGGCTTTATTGTCATGCTAAGTACATAACTTTTGTTTAAGCAATAATGAGTGTATTTTCCCAAGAATAGGTCTTATTACTAAAGGTGACATGTACATATTTAGGGTTTCCTGATCTTAAGAAGGGGATAATGAGAGAAATGCTTGAGTGAAGATCTACACAAAAAAATGAATTTGTTACAGTGGAGGTGGATATTTGGAAGTCTGTAGTGCTTATGTGCCATGAAATAGAGTTACAGCTGAAGAACAATATAGAACTGACTGTGCTTATTTGTTAATAGTCAGGTTAAACTGAAGGATGACAAAGAATGTGAAATATTTTTCTCAGTGGTCATTACAATTGTTATTGTAGTTGAACTGTCTGTGCATGGCTCACCTCTTAGTTTCTGATGGGTAAGCTAGGCAAAGGAGTTGATGGTGGTAGGGGAATGCTGTTGTGGCAAAATAAAATGATAGAATGTTGAAAAATGAAAAACAGTTGCCAGTGTTATATGTACAAGACAGATAATATCTGCTTTATTTTTCTATACTTTTAAAATGTGAATTGAAATAGAAGCCATAAAATAAAGTATATGCTGAAATGAAGGGGGTGTAAAGTTTATTTATGAGGTATAATATACTTAGGAGAGGGGAGTGATGGTTTGGATGTTGAAGGATTTGCAGCATTATATTGTCTATGGTGACAATGTTGCGCATGTTTGCCTGGAAGCTGAAAGAGAGTTATGAGGAAGTTGGATGGCAGCACCTGTTAAAAGTGAGCAAGGGGTCTTTCCCATATTTAAAATAATGGTTATGATGACATATAACAGCTGAGAGGATCACAGTTCACTGCTCAAGAGTCCAGTGTAAAGCTAATGAAGGACGGTAGCTACAATATCACAAACCTGTTTCTAAAGTTCATGTTATAATCTCACTGGACCAAGTGATTTGCCTGACTTTGGAGAGAATATAGCATTTTTACCTCTGGTAGATGAAGCAAAACATCCATTTGTGGGATTAATTAATCTGGTAACTTTTGTAAATAACTTGTCTAAACATGCATCATCATTGTAAGCTGTCTGAGTCTCTTGGATGTTGTTAAAGTGTGTGTGTGAGGGAGAATAAACATGCACATAGAATTTTTAAATTCTTTGTGCTCAGATTAGGGCTACTGACACTCTTACCTCTCAACAGGTCCTGCATTTTCTTTCATTTTTTTTAAGTGTATGAAGTCTGAATCTCCATTGTCTAACATTATTTAGTGATTTCAATTCTCAAAACCACAAATCTTATGAGGAACAGACCAAACATATGGTGCAAAATTCTGGACATTCTAGAAAAATCTGGAGAGTTGAGAGGTATGTTGACATGATTGTGTAGAGAGAGGAAACCCTTACTGTGGCTCAGATAACCCAAGTTTGGCTAGTGGCTCAGACACAGGGAAAGATACGAGTAAGCAACCTACACTAGCTCATCTGTCCTAGGGGTAAAAGGAAATGGTGTCCTTGTTTGTCCAAATTGCTAGACAGTAATGGCTGCAGAACTAAAGCGGGGTGGAGTTAACTTATTAATATGTAGTCTGGGTGGAATTCCACAACACCTGATGCCTGCAGGTTTCCTGGGTAAACAGTTTTTACCTGAGCTAAATTCCTGAGAATGTAGGTTTGCAACCTGCCTATATCTCATCAATTATAAAAGTTACAAAAAAATTCAAATATTAAAATTATACAGTATATACTCATCTTCTTAGTGGTAAAATTAACATGTCATCCAGATATGATATTAATTTTAGCTACCAGGTCTATGCCTGGCCTAACCCATTCCAAAGCCTCTTTAAAAAAATCATCTCAAAAATACATGGCTCTGCTCCTGCATAAAGCCTGCCTAATGCTCAGGTCTTCCTCTTCTGTCACATTTCAATCCTTCACAGACTGCAAGATCCTAAGGCTAGTCTAACATCCTTCTCTGCTTCTATACCATATCCTTAAGCTGCTGCTCAGACTTTATTGCTTCTATTCTTCTTAACCCTCTCTCACTATCTAGCTGCATCACTAACTTTCTGGCTGCTGTTTTCCTAACTGAAAGTAACATTCTATTTTGCATATACTATAATAGTCAATTTCACACACTGCACCACCTATGTAATTTTTTGGACACTGTCTACATCATGTATGGTCAGAGTGACTATTATTGTCTGTAATGTTTTAACTGTATAGAATTGTCTAGATGTTTAGCAATATATTGCAACATCTTGTAGCAGTTTGTTCTTTCAACTTATTTTTTTGTATAGTATTTCTAATGTGATTTTTATTGCATTGGATTATAATGTATTTGTATTGTACTGTATGTGGAGCTTTTCTCCCTGGGCCTCTGCTAAAAACGGGTTCTGTAGACCCAGTCAGACCACCCTGTTTAACAAATGTCAAATAAATAAAATTTTATATTGAACAAGTAATTAGATGCTATGTTAATTTAATGTAATTATACAGCTGTTAATATTTCTCTAAACATAGTAGACACCCAACTATCAATCTGATAGTTGTTCCTGCAGATGTGACCTTCATTTTGCTAGAAAGCAGTTTTGTAGATGTCACTCATTTTTTTAGATATTTCTATAATTATGATTTGCATGTAAATGTGCACATTTCATGAACAAATGAATATAAATATCTGCAAAGCAATCCTTGTTAGATACCATCTATCAGTGCAAAGTTTTTTTTCCCCAGCATTGTACATGTTTTTACTTAATACCATGGAGTACCACATAAACACCTTTTGGCTCAAGTTATTAGTATAGTAATTAACATCTGTCTCATTGTAAGCTAATGTCTTTAAACCTATGTAAAACTATATATGACTTTTGTTAACTTGTGGAGCCTTTCTCTCCAGGTCAGTACTGAAAACAGGCTTTTGCCCATTTGAGCTTATCCAGTTAACAAAGATATATAAATAGATGGATAGATAGATAGATAGATAGATAAATGCATTCATAATATCTCCAGAAAATAACTCCCTCTTTTTGTCGTACCAAGCACACTTTTTGTCTGAGGAGCCGTCCTTGATCTCTGTCTTAAAGGAGAACCGCACCCACAGACTCAAAAAAACACGTTTATTTCATCATAGTTTAGTGTTTCCTACATTTTAACACCACTCTGGAGCTATTTACAAGTTTTTAAATATTTATATATTCCGGAATCTTGAAGTAATTCTGATTGTTTAGTCTACCTCTAGGTATCCCACAGTGCAGTGCTTGTCTGTAAAAAATTGCATCACACAGGCTTCTTTCTTCCTAAAGCTATTGTGACTGCATTGATTTTACATCCCTACACTGCTGTCTTTCAGTCAGTTAGTTTTAAGTAACATTTCATGCTGTTCAGTGACTACTTCAAACACAAACAGTGCAAGTGCCACATAACATACTTTCAAAGTGCTTTTCACTGCTGCTTCTTTTCAGAATAGCTAAACTGCAATCTTTTGTGAAGCCGTTTGACTCATCTCCCATCCCCTTCACTCCTAACTTCCCTAGCTGTCAAAGTGCTAAGGGTAATTTGAGCTTTTACCTGCTGTGTTTGACAGCTCAAAGCAGGAGACTTGACTCATGTACTGTTCCTTGTTCTAGCCTTTACTTTCTGTATGGGTAGGGGAAGGACCAGGGAGCTGTGACGTCACAGCAAGGGAGGGTTTTTAGGATGGTAGTAGTGATGTCAGTTTGTGGAGGGAAATGGCGGTAAAACTACCTGTAATCAGTGGCCTTGATGACATCAGTGTACTGGAGACTGCAGTAAGGGTGGCACAAAAGTTTGTATCTGTTCTAGTAGAGAGAAACACTCAATTTAAAATATTTTAACTGCTGTATTTTTGTTTATTCATAGCAGGGACAGTAAATAGGGACAAAAAAGACAGAGAAGTTGACCATTTAATAATAGAATCCCATTGTTGTCCTTTAACTGGGCATGAGAAATCCTGTTCTACATTGCATCCAGGCGAGCAGTACCCAATATATTTACAGAAATGTAGTATTCATGCATATGGGGATATTTTATTACTAAACATGTATAAATATCTGCAAACTGTTTATATGTAGACAACCGGTATCAGTGACAACTCTTGCAGCATTTTGTAAGCTTTCATTTGATACCATTAAGTACCATATGTGCTCTGTCTGGGTCAAGTTTTTAATAGAAATAAATGTGTCACATATTCATAGTTCAGCATAAAAAGAATCACATTTACGGCTTACTGACCAGTTCCAAACCGCTATAAATAGCTGTCAAGAGCCAGTAGTTAGGCACTATGAAGCAGTGTGAAGTTTAACAGCATTGTGTTAGTTTTTAGTTGATACCTTGAAGTATCACTAAAATGTCTTATACACAAAATCACAGTGTCTCACTCACTCACTTACTGACCACTCATTTTTTTTCTTAAGGCCTTCTTGAACTTTTATGCTAACAGGGCTGATGAAACATTCCATGTTGTTTCAAAGTGAATACTGGCTAAGATAGTTTTATGAGGACTATCCTTTAAACAGACTAAAACATAAGGGAAAATCAAGTACAGTTGAAAGATAACTTACCTGGACATTTCATAGGTTCATAGGTTCATAGGTAGGTACTAGAATATCAGCCCAAGGGCCTACGTAAGCCTAGCCAGCAAGGTTCCATGGCTTATGCCACCCAAAAAAGTTATTTTCCTGTGCCACTGTCGAGCAGAGACACAGAAGTGATCCTCTGGGTGTATTTCCTGTTTCCCATCCACTCATCAAGATTTTTCTTGAAGAGTGCTATTGAAGAACTTTGCTTGACATAGATGTGTAGCTTGTTCCACAAAATGTCTTGTCTAAGAAACAAACACTGGAAAATAATTACAACTGGTTTAATCTGGAACTGCACAAATGCCTTGCAGTCTGATTTGCTGGTCTGCATATGACACTAGGCATCTGTGTTGCTCTTCAGAAAATGGCCAGAAACAGGCTACAGAACACAACAGGTAGGAGTTTCTAAAAATGGCTGTAAAACATTTTTATTGCCTTTGTAAAATAGAAATGACTGAAAAAAAAACATTTTATTTAGCTTTTTTAAAACTACAGGGCATCATAATTTATGACAAACATGATATTATTTCTCCTACTGGCTAGTGCAGCATTGGATTGAGTGGGCAGTAGGGGGATCAACCAGATAACTTCAAAAAAAGGTTTGAAAAAAGATATGAAAAACATTATGCAAACAGGGGGTTGACATAATGGTTAAGGTATTTACTTCAGAGGTACAAGGTGCAGGATTTAATTCTGACCTCTGATTATTGGTTAACCTTGCAATAGTCTGCAGAGTGATAGTCTAGTATTTGCTTATGAACCTATAAGTTGAAACCTTTGAAATCTTCTATTCAAGATTCTTATAGGTGTTGAAAGACCTGAATTATGAGAAACAAGCTTTTCATCTAAAAAGGTTCTAAGGTTTATTTCAGTTCTGCTTAAATATTTTCAGTTGCATTTATAGTGACCTGTGCAGTGATACTTTTCTGCTTTTTCTATGTTTTAGCCAAAGAAAGTTATGTCTGCATTTGTTTAATTTCTTCTGGGTCCTTAGTCTTGTAGTTTCATTTGCAGTAGTGGGAAGATTGTGAATCACTGCAAGATCTTAGCATAGTTTATGCATTATACCACACTTCTATCTCTTTAGGTAGAATTACTTGTAAAGCTAGCTTTTTGTATTTTGAACCCTGTCTGGGGCCTTAGTCTTGTAGTTTCATTCACAGTTGGGGCTGAACTGTGAGCTGCTGCTAGATTTGAGTCTTGTTTAGTAATTTATTACTGCATTTTTCCATAAACAATATTATTGGTAAAGTTCTGCATGGTGCCTTAGCTGTAGAGGTATTGCAGTAGTGGCAGTATTGTAAATTCTGATATGGAATTTTTGCTTCAGCACTTTTATAGCTGTTTACACTCCAGTTTTGCTGTTAGTCTTATATTCTGGTATAATTTACCTGCTTAAAGTTGCATTCTTGTGCACTTCTGTTTACTTTGTTACTGTTTTCTCCCATTCTGTGTGTCTGCCCCAGTCTCCACTGATACATTAAAACTCATTCAAGCCTATAGCACCTATATATACGTCCAGTTTACACCCATAGGTCCTTATGTTGTCCATACCTTTTTTGGATTTGTCTTCTTTAATGAAATGACTTATTAGCTAATGATATGCTTTAATAGGAAGGGCAAGGAGTTATTAACAAAATGACACTAAGATTATTAATCTAGGGTGCCCTGTAGTACAGAAACGAATCACTGCATTTTATTATTCATATTTTCATATGTATGTTCTTATTTCATAACTAAGATACATACATGCCCTTGAGGGGTATGGCATGGCATGCCATAATGGGAAATGGAAAAATTCAGTCTCAGTGTTCATTTATGTTGCACTGTAATGAAGATATTGCTAGTTCTTTGTTAGCAATTATTAAAAAAATATTTCCATATATACTTAATACTTCAAAAAAGTAATTTGCAAACAATTCCATGGCATCAGATGAAACTTTAGATGTTGCTGAAGGAAACTGCCATTGATATTTGCACTAAGTTTCACATATTGAGAGATATTCAGTGTTATTTATATTTCTAATTATAAAATTAAGCATATGTTTTCATGTTTATATATGTATCACAATAGACCTGTCCTCAGAGAATAATTTCTTGCTGCCATATGAAAGCCTACATATGTTCTAATAATATATGTCTTGGTTATACATTTTCCAAAATATGATAATTTGTTTTTGAAAGGTTAGCAAAAAATATAATTCTGGGTTTGTGCACATTATAATATATTACAGTATTTATGGAACGACTATGAATGGACTCACTATTATCACTGTAAAGAATACTTCTTACTGATAACATTACTATTTGTACAGTTTAATAGTTTTAACATTCACAAAATATTTACATTTGTTTATCATATGCTTTTTAAGTTGATTATTCAGAAAATGCTTTGTAATCCAGGGACATGTATTGGCTGCTAGAAGTTTGATATTTCACACCAGGTCTACTTCTATTTCACCTGTACTGTATGAAAGAGCTAACAGGTTATAGTTCTTTTTAGTTCTTTTTATTACTTTGTACTTCTAATTTTATAAAATGGCAAAATATTTAAAGGGTAAATAATGGGGAATTATTTATTTATTTTTTTTATCATTGCATAATCTTTGAAACTTTATTATCAAACTTCCCAACTCTGGTTTTTAGTTTCATGATTTTTTTGATGTAATACTTTTTTGGAAATGTGGTTGGTGTACGATTCAGCCTATTATGTAAGATGGAGGGATATTTATTTTCCTTGTCAAGGAGAAAATGCATATTCTGATGAAGTTCCAGGCTGTAGGGATGAAAGCGCTCAATATGTTTTTTGTGTGTTTTAATAAAGGCGGATTTTAACCCTATATGCCCTCGTTTTAGTGCGCTATTTTATTTTTTTGTTCTAGTTCATTTTTACTCACTGCATCATTTATAGTTTGTGTTGGTAACAAATTAAACCCACCCAAGCGGGTGCTTCACCACCCACAACCCCCTAACTAAATATACCAGCTGTGAGATTGCACTACACAGGGGGGAAAATTTCAACCTGGTAGCCAAGTGGTTTGTTTCCCAGGGTACGAAGTTCAGTAGTATATGCTTTCGATAGAATGGATGGTCGCTGAAGTGGAGTTGGGTGTCTGAGATTCGAAAAACTGTTATTTTGGTGAGTAGAAATAGACCCTTCACACCACATGGGTGTTAATGAGTTAAGTGCTGCTCATTACTGATTAATTACAGTTCTTCCCTGCCCCCAATGTAAAAGTTAAAGTTTCTGAAATTCTAACTTACCTGAGGTCATTGACCTGTTGCTCAGAGTCATAGGACTAAGAGAACTGTGACTTGCTACATACTCTGAAGCCACAGAGCTTAAATATTGTCTTGATTTGATTGGATCCCTCTCCAGCTAGTCTAATTCTTGCAGCTTAAATTTTTCTCAGCACACCCACCCTTTTCTTGTTGTAGTTTTAAAAGTCTGTATCTTTGACTTCCCCCTTATAGTAATCTGACTTCTAAAGTCCCTCCCTCCCCTCTTTCATTGCTCTTATCAGTCATGCAAGTTGTGTATGTAGTTTTCCCACCCACTGTTTTTCATAGATCCATAATACTGAGTGCCCATTCAGTAAAACAGTATTGTTCTTGAATAAACCTCCCTTACTACAAATGGTCTCCTTTTTATTTTCTCAGATCTCCCATTTGTAACTTCAATGTCCTCGCCATAGTTTGTGCTTCAAAAGTGTTTCATTTGCATCTGCTGTTATCCAGCCACAGCTAAATACATTTACAGCTCAATCACACTTGCATACACCTTTAGATAACTGGTGTTGATTTCTCAAATTATTTATTGTCTTTATCTGTGTTTTATACTGAAAAAGTGCATTTGCCTGGAATTGTCCTTCCTGCTGATTTACTTGCTTTGATTTCACCGTTTATTGGTTTAATTTTTTATATGCGCACTGCAGTAAGCCTTTTCCTATGTTTTTACAATAAGAAGCCTTGGATTTTCATTTAGTGATAACCTGGTCTGTCTGAGTTGGGAAACATACTAGAAGGCTCTGACTGTAGTTGTTTATTGGCCAGAGGGCTTTTTAGTCAGCTTACTTTGTTTTCAGTGCCTGTATAAATTCAGCAAATTTGCACGGTTGTTGTCTGTTTTCCTCAGAGATCAACAATGCTTGGTGCCTTCGCCTGTGTTTTAGAAGTGTTCTACTTGCATCTGGTGCCATCCAGCAGCCAAAGCTAAGTACTTTTCCTGTATAATCACACTTACATAAGCTGTTTTAAGAGAACTGCTTTTAATTTCTCAAATTATTTATTGCCTTCGCCTGTGTTTTACATTAGAAAGTGCATTTGCCTCTCACTGTCTTTCCTGCTGATTTACTTGCTTTATAGGCTCATAGGTAGGGACTAGGCTAGCTGCCCAAAGGCATTTATAAGCCTAGCTGGAATGTGTTGGCTTTCGCCGCCCCCTTAAATTAGTTCCCTGTGCTTCTGTCCAGCAGAGCCATTGAAGTGATCCCTGGGGTAAACTTTCTGTTTCCCATCCACTCGTCAAGGTTTCTCTTGAAGAAGGTTAAAGAGGAGCTCTGCCTAATGTAGATTGGAATGTTGTTCCAGAGCATGAGAAGTCTCTGGGACAGGAATCTATCCCTCCAGCACGTCCTATTTATTGTTGTGGTGAGGTTTAGATCCCTGGAGCATGTGGCTTGAGGGGATATGGTTTTCTTTATGTTTATGTGCACTATTTAAGTGCTGTCTAGTTAGTTGCTGGATTAACTGTGGCATATTTACTCTGCAGCAAGTTTTTTTCTGTGTTTTACAATAAAAAGACTAGGATTTGTCATCTAGTGGTAGTAGGTGGTAGTCTGGTCTGTCTGAGTTGAGAAACACAGTAGAATGCCCTGAATGTAGTCATTTATTGTCCAGAGGGCTTTTTACTCAGCTTACTTTTTTCAGTGCCTGTATATATTTGGCATGTTTGTGCACTGCTGCTCATCTCACAGTGGCATACAGCAGTGCCTGTAGAGAGACAAACACCAGATACATCCCTGTATAACTACCTTTGAAATTTTACCCAGTAACTCAAGAGCATAGAATAACTGCTTTGTGTGTTCAGGTGCATAGAGCAGCTAGTTTGCGCATTGAGGAACACTGCCACTTAAATTTACTACTGTATAGTCTAGTCTAGGCACTAAACCTGCAAACACTCTTAGTATGTTGCCTATTAACCCTTGGAGCACCACACCCTTGTATCTCACATAATAAATGACCTAACAGCATGGATATGAACTTACCCAATTTCTCTGCAGACAGTTTGGTAGATGTGGGCATCTTGATACAATGTAGCAATTGTCTCATATTCACTGACAACCAGTTTATCCTTAAAGAAACAGATACAGCATGTGAGATATGTATATACACAATGTCACTGGAGGCAATCTCTTGCATACAAGTACTCAAAATAGCAATCAGGTTGTCACAAACACACATGCTATACCCACTACACACAGAATGCACCTCATGCGTAGACCAACGTAAGCTGAGACGCTTCAATCCAGTCTTCCCAAACACCAAAGACCTCCCAGACAACCCACCTGCAAAAATTATCCTCACCAAACCCAAAAGTATTCAGCAAAAGTAATACCCAGCACTACACATACAGCCACATCTAGTGGAACCCCAACTACAGAGCTCATAAGGCATACCAACATGCTTTCCAGGACTGTAGTCATAGGAGACTCCATTGTGTGACATACTGATCACTATTCACCAGGCTGAATAAGGAGAAAATAATGGTCTGCTGCCTATTAAGAGCCAGAATCCAACAAGTTACTCATGTACTCACATCATTGCACCCCTGGTACCAATATGATATAGTCATAGTCCACGTAGGTGTAAATGGCCTGAGAAGTACATCCCTAGACTGTATGAACAGAGACATTATAGAACTCTCAGGTTATGTGTTACAAGCTGGTATGTGCCTAGGATTGAGCAACGTTCTTCCTTTATCAAGGATGATGTCACAATACAAACAAAAGATGATTAACTTTAATAATTGGCTTGGTTGGTGTCATTCTAAGGGGATACAGTATTTCTCAGCATAGGTCGATATGGTCAGTAGACCACTTTGCTTTACCAAGAATGGTCTGCACGTGTCCCTCCTAGACTTTCAAATACTGGCTAAAAAATTGTCCTCCTCCATAGTGCATATTTTAGTCAATGCCAAATTGACAAACCTTCCAAAGTAGAAAAATCAACTCAAGGTAATCTAAAGGTGTTACTGCTCAATGTCAGGCATCTAAAAAAGAAGCTGCACTCCCTCCAAACTCTCCTCACCTTCGGGAATGCAGACATCTGTCAAGTAATTGAGACATGGTTTAAAGCTATGGAGAGTACCCCAGCAGTGCAAGGCTTTAGTGCCTTCCACACATTTAGATGAGTAACTGCACAGGCAGGGACTAAAGACAGAAATGTGTTGATCTAGAACAATAACAAGCATACCTCGAGGTTGGTTAAATAAGATGACCTGCTAAAATGTCTCCATGCCCAGATTACCAGAGACAAAGTCCTATATCACATCCTAGCAAGCTATATGTGACCCTCTATGACTCATAAAACCCATAGCTCATACTGGGACCTGCTGGAGGTACTTACAGTTCAGCCAAATACCATACTCATTAACAACTTTAATGTCCCTCTGTAGACTGAATCCTACACAACACCAAACTTGCAGGCACAGAGATTCCTGGACTTTGTAAATGCAAACACCCTAGAACAGATAGTACATACAACCACTATGGGTACAAACATATTGGACCTGCTACCCACAAATATGGGAGAACACTGACCCTCCGCCCCACAGTGTTGTGTCCTCTTTCATAAGGTCAGACCACAAAGTTATCTCTTTCAAAATAAAAATCAGTCTTGTAACCCCAGTAAACCATGTAGCAGTTAGAAACAATACCAAGACAAACTGCCTTTTATTAAGCAATAATCTGACAAAATTTCAAACTCCCTCCAAACCCAGATAATACACCAGCCTATGCAGAATTGTTTACAAAACTCTGTACAAACATTTCAATAATTGCATAGAGGCTGCTGTGACCACCAGAAGTAATCTCAAAACAAATGCAAAAAAAAAAAAACCATCCTGGTAGAATCCATAATTAGGTCCAACAAAGCCAATTCTGAAGTAAAAATAGGTCAAGGACAGCCATAAAGCATTCTTTAGCTAAGTCCAAAACCTCAAAGACAGCACACAGTAGTGTCCCAAACTGGTTGTAAATGGAGCCACATTCCCAGAGCTGGAAGAAATAGCAAATCTACTGGCCTCAAATTCAGATCCGTCTTTACCCTCCACCCCCCCCCCCCAGGTGGCTACCAGGAAATACCATCAAACATAACCCCTTCAACTATCAATAGGGAAGAGGTCTTAAAAGCCCTCTCTAAGACTAAGAACGCAGCTTTGATGGGCCCTGATAATATCCCAGGATGCCTCCTAAATTGTCTGAAATATGATGCATCAGGGCAACTGGAGTCACTAGTCAACCAAAGCCTCCCAACAGGCTTTGTTCCAAGAGAATGGACTGCAACAGTGATCTCTCTGCACAATGGTGTACCATCAACGGATATTGAGCACTACAGACCCATTATTCTGACTGGTCTCATATGCAACACCATAGAAAGAATTATCATGGAACTGATAAACTAATGGCATAGAAAATCTTCAGATAATGGACCCAACCCGGGTTGGTTTTGTAAAGAACAGGTCATGCTTTCTAAACCTGGTGGACTTCTTAGAGGTCATCAAGGCAATGGATGGGAGCAAAATGGTGCATATAGCATACCATGACCTAGTTAAAGCATCTCGAGTATTGTAAGCAAACTCAGAGAAGTAGGCATAAACCCCTGTGTAACACACTGTATAGCCAGATGGCTTACATATAAGACACAGTAAGTTAGGATAGGGGAAACCACCTCAACTACGAGGCCAGTCACCAGTGGAGTTCTTCAGGGCCCTGTGCTGGGTCCGCTCCTCTTTAGCATCTACTTTTCAGAAGTCAGGACCAATGTCATGGGCCTTTGGCTGACCTACTTTGCAGATGATTGAAACTAGGAGCAATCATAGAATATCCCCAAGACACCAACATCCTACAGGAAGGTCTTACACAAACAAATGACTAGTGCTAAAGCCATGGCTTAAATTTCAATGCCAGGAAATGCATAATAGTACTTTATACGAAGTCAGTCACCCTGGGTAACTACCTCATTGATAAAACACCCCTAAGAGAAGATCTAGTAGTCAGGAATTTGGGAACATATTAAATAGTAACCTGACTTATGACCAACATGCATCTATGGTAGTAGTAAAATCATTATATATCAGTCAACTTATAAGTAAGGGGATGGCATCTAGGTCCTAGGAAGTCATCGTGCCACTGTATTCAGTCCTCATCAGACCCATCATTGAGTATAAGGCCCCCTTTGGTATGTACCTGACCAGACACATGCAGAAACTGGAATGTCACAGAGGTTCCCATAAAAAGAATACAGGGCTTAAACACAATGTCCTATGCAGATCACCTCAAAGCCTTATCTCTATACTCTTGTTATGTACAGGCTGCTAAGAGGTGATCTATGCCTAGTATACAATCCATCCATGAATTCCCCTCTGATGGACCTTCATATCTGCAAAGTGAACAGCATCAGATCTACTAGATCTAAGGACCTTTGCCTCTGACATAAATAAGACATGTTGGAGGGACAGTTATGCATCTCAGAGAATTCCAATTCTCCAGAACAGGCTTCCCATCTATGTGAAGCAGAACCAGTCCTTAACCCTATTCAAGCATAACCCGGATCACTGGATATGAAATAACAGATTCACCACTGGCCTGGCACCTATGTCTCTGATCGAAAGAGGCAGCCATTAAATCATGCCCTAACTAACATATATCCCCTAAAATAACTTCAAAGGCAAATAACTTGTGATATATTTGGTTTGCTTATTAATGCCCCAGCTTTATATACTACCATGAACCTGCATTTTTTTTTCTAATTTTTTTCAAATGAGACTTATTTTTTGTAGCATGCAATTAAAGATGCATAGTTGCAGAACATAGTAGTAATGATTGTGCATTTCTAACTGCTTCCATCAGGGAAATATTTGCTTTTAAAGCTGGAAATGCTCATAGGGCTGTAAGTGTGGGAAGAAGTGTTTATTTCCTAACCTGCTTTGTAAGCATAAGTAGGAAGACAATATAAACAGTGTTACATGTGAAAGTTAACATTCCAAGACGGTGATGATAGCCCTTGTTGACATGTGTATGAGGGCATGTGCATGCCATGGATGAGCATACAATGCCTTCTTGTTGATGCATATGCTCATATCAACCACTAGGGGATGGGATTAAGGACCTAACCAAACCACAAAACTCCTGATGGCTGCCTGTATGTCATCTCCTAGGGAAAGGAGAGATGATTATCAGGAGATAGCAAGGGGAAATAAAATGAAACAAAACAGACCTGGGAATAACTTACCCATCAGTACTGTTTTGAGCTAGGCTGGTCACTATGTGTTTAGTTTCTTTCTACTGAAACAGTGTAAAAAGAAAATGATCTGAAAACGCAGCTAAATCCCAAGAAATAATTATATATCTTAGAAATAATTTTGTACCTTAAATTAGGTAACTCCAGCTTACCAGTTGTCAAGTTGTCAAAATCAAATATGTCCGAATCTAGATCCCATTGTAAACCCTCACCATATTGAAGGAAATTTACTTAACAACTTAAATCAAAGATGAAGTAATGCTTATTTAGTGTAATTTCTGGACACAGTGCACATGCTGTCTGGCATTTACTTAATATAGTAATCCTGGGTGCTTCGTGTTCTTGAAGTAAATGCAATTACCAGGGATAACAGCAAAGTTTTAAGTAATAATAAAGACATACACTTTCTCCTTTCAGCAGAAAACATTGCATTTGCAGTGCTGAAAGGAGAAATAGATATGGCAGGAGGAGGTGAGGGGACAGACTGAAGAGCAAGGACACTATATTGTATTAAGGACAATATAAAAGAAACCACTGCTACAGAACTCCAGGTTCAGCTGTTCAGTTTAGTCAGAATGGTATGGGTAAGATATGTATTTCAGGTGTTCCACTGCAACAGTTTTATTTAAATCTTTATTGCTTTATTTTTAATCAAGTCATTATATTACTAAAGACAGAAGTGCTTCTGAGGCCCGCAAGGCTGTTATCTGGTTATACCCTTTACATTTGCAGAGTAGGAAGGGCATGAGCATCAAAAATAAAAGCATGGATGTTTTAAAGTTTTATTTTCCCATAAAAGTCACTATTTTATGGGAAAATAAAACAAGAATGGCAGCATACTTTCAATGGGCATCACAAAAAGGCAGAAATGGAGTAGAGGCACTGCATTCCATTTTGTGCTTTTGAACATGGACTTTAAGTATAACAGATATAACCTCACTCGTTAAGTATTAAACTGAAGTGATTTTTCAGAGTGAATTCCTGTCCAAACTTGAGGGCTGTATTCTGGACCATAGTCATTACAGTATGATCTGCAGGTCGCATAGGGTTAACATAGGTGTCCATTACTTTAGGAAGAAGCTTCACTGAAAGTAGAAAGTGAGCAGTTCAGGATTCAGAAGCATAGTGTGTAGACTTGTAGATTAATTTTTTGCAGTCACCTTGCCGGGTCCTCCAAGAATATTCTAGCTTATAGCTGGTGTACAAATTCTGCAGTGTCTCTGCATCTTTGGCATACTTGGCAAGAGAGCTGTATTATGGTCAAGTTGGCGATAAAGAATCACTCTTTGCTCCCCAGCTAACATGAAGAAAGATACCCTAATTTACCCAAATCAGGCCCATAGCAAGAGCCAATCAAGATGGCCCAGTTAAAAAAACAAATAAATACTATAATCAAAAAAGACTCAAGGCAAGGTTCAACAAAGGTACAGCCACAGTTTATAGGTTCATAGATTAGCACTAGGCTAATTGCCATTATGGGCGATTTTAAGCCTAGCCAATTACCCCATGTGAGAATCAAACCCTGCACCTTGTGTCTTCAAGGTAAACACCTTAACCATTATGCCATCCTCCCACAAATCCACAAAGAATCAACGAAGACAAGTTAATACAAAGTAAGCGCTTTCGTCCAAACAAAATGAAAGAACTTCATCAGACAATTACAAACCATGAAAAGCCAGTATAAATAATTCAAATAAAATGACATCACTTTCCCTAATAACCATTTAAAGACATATTCGCCCCATTAACACTACATATACATTGCTATTAAGTAAATAAGTACATTTTCACTACCCTTCATACATATTTTAAAACAAGTCACATATAATAACACAAATACTGTACTTTAAAACGTATTTTAAACATAAAAGTTATCTTTCTAAAGCTTTTAAATGGCCCAGTTATTGAGGAAGCCCATTACCAATATATTTCTCCCATTAGTTAAAGTGGTATCATAACACTAACCACAGTGGACATCTGTTAAAACTTTTAATCATTTTTGCCTCTCCACTTTAGTCAACAATTACTTATAGCCTCTGCTAAGAGTGATGCTTTTGCTCACACTTTTGCTGAACAAATGTACTGCATGATTATCCACTGAGTTAGCCATTTCCAAGTCAGAGAAAGATGTCCCAGCTCTCAGGGATATGTTGATGCAATCTCTTTGCTGTTTCCCAAGAGTCATGAGTTCTTGCTGCTCCTGAATTGCTATAATTCATTTGGAGATTTTTTGAGAAAAACTAATGTTCAGCAAACACATTGCCTTACTGGCATATGAATAGTAGTGCACTGATACCCTCCATCTGGCAGTCTGTCATAGCTCAGAACTCTTCTCACTGCCTGTCTGTGAGACAGAGAGACCAATAACCTGGCTTTATCAACTTCAACAAGAGTCTAGATTTTCTGCCTGAAGATAAGATCTTGTTATACTTGACAGTGTTCGGGAATTCCTAAGTTCATAAGTGTGTACTGGGCTGACAACCTCTAGGGCCTTTTTAAGTTAGCCATGCAGCACAAGTCTTTGACAAATTTTGATACCATTGATAAGTGTAAGCAGGGGATGAAGTATTTACATACAGGGGCCTGAGAGATGAACCATTTACAGGCTGCCTGTGTTCGTTAGAGACATAGGTGCCAAACCGGGGATAGATTTCCTGTTCCCTATCCAGTTGTACAAGTTGATCTTGAATTGGGTTAGAGAGGAACTCTGCTGCTCATGGATGGGGAGCCTGTTCCAGAGAAGGTGTAGTGTCTGGGATACATACCTGTCTCTCCAGCAGGTCTTGTTTATATCACAGACAAGTCTTTAGAATGGGTAATTCTGGTGCTGTTTGTTTTGTGGATATGCAGATTTGTATACCAGGCATAGATCTTCCCTTAACAGCCTGTAGGAGACAGAGTACAGGGATAGGACTTTGAAGTGGTTTGTATAGGCTGGCTTACTTATGCCCTGTATTGTTTTAGTATGAAACCTCTGTGGACGTTCCAATCGTTGGATGTGCCTGGTAAGGTACATACCAAAGGAGGCATTGTATTCAATGACAGATGCTGATGAATGCTGAATATAGTGGAACAATGACCTCCTTAAACCTAGAATGCCATACCTTTGTTTACAAATTGCACAACATAGAATGATTTCCTCACTACTGTAAACATGTGATGGTCAAAGGCTAGATTTATGTCTGTGTGTGTCCCCAACCCTGACTACTGGGTCAACTCTTAGGGGGTGTGTTGTCAGTGTGATAAGTTACCAGAGGTGGATGACTTTCCATTGGATACTATTGTGCATTGCTTAGCATTTAGTTTTAGTCCATGGCTTTGACACAAGTTATTTCTCTGTGCCAGCCCTTCTTGGAGTACATTAGTGTACGTTAAGGACTCTATGACTGCTCCTAATTTGCAGTCATCTGCAAATTTGGTCACCCAGAGGCCTTTAATATTGGCCTTGACTTCACAGCAATAAATGCCAAAAAGGAGAGGTCCCAGACTCTGTCCCTGAGGGACTCTGCTTGTGACTGTCCTCGTTTTAGAGGAGGGCTTCCCATTTCTAACTTCCATTGGTCTATCTGTGAGTCAGCTGGCTATCCACTGGGTGGCATAAGGGTTTATACCTAATCCCTTGTGTTTATCTACAATGCTCAGAGAATATCACCTTGGTGAGAGAATCCCTAGAAATCTTTGGACTGATGGCATCAATGATTCACATTTTACCCCTGTTCCATCTTCACATGAGAAACATTCTGTGGTATGTCTGAAATTGTTCGGTGCAGCACCTTCATTCCCTGGAATCCCAGTTGCTGTTGCTGCCCTTCATCAGATGACAATTACAGTGGTGTAGAGATCAGTTGAGCAAAAATCTAAGACTTCCTTTCTTCCATTCAATGCCAGTGCAATCTGTCCTGACAGATTTGTCTGACTTCACCTCGGGAGAGATTTCAATGTGGATACACTTACTAGCCACTTGGGACGGGGGGGGCTAAGGATGCACATAAGCATATCATATCTAGGAGATGTTCACATTGTCTCACACCTTGAAAGTCACAAACCACCTTAGAACTCCTGGTCCTGTTCTGGTGGTTATGGACATAACCACAGTGAAGTAATAAATCAGCAAACTAGGGGGTATGAGGTTTTACCCCCTGTGCCAATTGGCAGTGTAGCCTAGGAGTGGGTTTCTCAGTATTCTCTGTCTTGTCCAGCATCATACATCCCATCAGAGCAGAACATTGTGGCAGACAGACTGAGCAGCATAGGCATAGGCCAACTAGGCAGCTTCCTAGGGCACTACTCTAGCAGGGGTGGTTTTCCAGTATTTATTTGCAGTAGGTACACCAGGATGGGGGCACCTGGTGGTGTGGTGGGGGTGCTGTGGTGCCCTTTTGCCTAGGGCACCGGTTAACCTAAGGCCGCTCCTGCTGAGCGGATCCCGAGGAGCCTCACAAGACAGGAAGCTCAAGGCAGTGGTGTTCCAGGATCAAGTCCAGATGTGGGAAACACCTCTAATAAATCTCTTGGCTTCCTTTCAAAACAGACAACTAAAGAAATTCTGTTCCAGCCATTCTTGCAGTCCTGAATGGAGGACAGATGCACTCTCATTCCCCAGGATGAGAATGTTCCTGTATGCATTTCCACCCTTTCCACCGATTCACAAGTACTTCTGAAAGTTCAAAGAGAAATGTTAAGATCATTGTGGTGACCCCCCTATTGACCCCAGGCAGTCTTGGGTTCTCCCTGTTTATGGTATTGGCCAAGGACAATCACCACAAGATTTCTCACATGTTGGATCTACTCACACAATCTCAGGGGCATCTGATGTACCCCAGTTTGGAAAAAATTTTAATGGCAACCTGGAACATTCTGTCTTAACTCCGTTCAGGCACTTGTTTCTTGAGGATATGCTGCAGGTGTTAAAGAAGGCAAGAATACCTGGTATTGGAAAATTTTGTTTACAAATGGATAAAATTTTCTAAGTGGTACTTAAATGAAAATGGAGGGTCCACTGTAGTTACTATTCCTCTGGTCTTGAAATTTTGGTGTGAGCTACCTCAGGATGGCTTGCAGGGGTGTCCAACCTTTTGGCTTGCCGGGGCCGCATTGAGTGAACAGAAATTGTCCTGGGGCCACATATAAAATATATCATATAGTTAACTCTTTTGCTGCCACGGGCGACCAAAGTCAACCTTCTGGCTGTATTGTAGGTGCATATGAACAATGAATAAATGTAATAAATGCCTAATAGTTGCCTTAAAATTCTAATTCTCATTCTAATTCTCTACTCTAACAGTTAACTCTAACATCTTAGTTTATATATATATATATTATATATATATATATATATATATATATATATGTTTTTTTTTTTTTTTTTTTACAAATCAACAGATATTCACTACAGCGCTAACATTTCTCACTGAGAAAACCACTCCAGCAGTCCAACTACGTAAAATGTTAACATTAGCAGTCCTACAATACTATAATCCACAAAAATAAGCCAACAAATTTGCAAGAAAGTAAAGAATTCACATTACTGACTTAATAAAACAATTCTAAATAAGTTACAAGAGGGTCTCACCCAAACAAATGACTGGTGCCAGAAACATGGCCTCAAGCTAAATGTCAAAAATGCATCCTCATCCCCTTTGGGGAGAGTCATGTCCCCACAAATTATCACATTAATAACAATGTTGTAAGGACGCAATCAGTTGTGAGGTGTTTGGGCACTCTGGTTGATAGAAACCTGACTTTTGACCACCATGTTGTCTCCATTGTATGGAAAGATTTTTACATGGCCCACCTCATTAGTAATGGTATCTCATCCAGGAACAAGGTGATCATAACATCAAACTTACAAAACCACCATGTTTATTTGAAAAAAAGAATAAAAGGTAAAATAAAGTTAGCACTTTCACGACCGTCTGATGAAGCGACAAGAGCAGTTGTGAAAGCACTAACGTTATTTTACCTTTTATTCTTTTTTGCAAATAAACGTGGTGGTTGTGTAAGTTTGGTGCAGTTCTCTTTTTTCAGTTGGTCTTGCTATTCTGCACCTCTCTACACTCTGAGCCGTTTATTGTATTTTTATTTATTTATTTATTTTTTGTGATCATAACATCCCTGTATTCTTTCGTTATAAGAGCCATTGCTGAGTGCAAAGCCGCTTTTGGCATGTGCCTCAGCAAAACACCCTGCCAAAAGAAAGACTACAACCATTTCTGACAAAAACGGTCAAAGGACTAAGTTCACTTAGTTATCCAAACAGACTAAAAAGCTTCTTGCTTTCTTCTGTCTCTCACTGGCCCCTATAAATTTCATCACTGGCTTGCTTTCCAGGCTTAGAAAGATCCTGCCTTAAGAGACTTCCTCCACCTCAGAAATACTGGTTATACTTAAAACACTCATTACAAAGACCACAGCCTTCACTGCAACATAAACAAGCCACATTGTATGGACAGGTTCTTGACACAAAAACTTCAACTTCTGTCAAAAGCTCCTCTCATTATCAAACAATGTAGTTCAGCAACATAACAACTGGATAGATAGCCATAAATATACTCCTTGAGTAAGTAGCATAGCCTTCATCAAACTGGATGGAAAATCCACATACTAAACTTTCCGAGCTGGATGGCTAAGATCTAATATTGGTTACTCAAGTCTACTTGCCCAGGAATAGTAGCCTATTTAAGAATTCCATTTGCAAAAATATATTCAGTATACATATTAAATCTCTCTCTCTCTCTTACACACACACACACACACACACACACACACACTCACAAAAGTAGCCCCTACTTCTAACATAGGCAACCTCAGTAATCACACGACACACATTCACTGAATGAAACTGTCTGGAAGTAAAAATATCTGAAAAAAAATCATACTAGAGATGGACTCATCCATCCAATTTCCCACCACCAAAAGGACAATAAATTATCAAACAACTGCTCAGCAAAAAGTAAATTAATAAGAAATCCATAAACTCTCTAAGATCATACTACATACTGGAGTAAGCATATAACTTCCCTCCAATCTAAAGCCATTTGACATTCAGACATTTTAATTTGTGCAGAAGTTATTCACAGACTGACAGTTTACTGAGCTGTCACATTGGCACTCTGTGCTTATGTCCGAACCAATGAAGCATACTTGTCAATTCCAAAAGAATTAAAGTAGCTCAATAAGAATGTTATTTGCAAGGTTACATGGCAGTTTCTATTGGAAATAAGCAAAGGTATTAAAAAGGCTCTGTTTCTCGTATTTATGCTGAAAAGTCTTCCAAGGTAAATACAACCTTCTGATTTTGTATGGAACCATACTTCTCAAAAATAGTTTTGCATCACAGACACCATTGAAACAACTGTAGCTGCAAACATTATACATCACTTATAATAAACTTTCTATCCCATCATTGTCAGTTAAGCATTATATATCTCATTCAATCCTGCCTTCTTTTGCAACAAAGAAAACCATGCTTTCAAATGACAAATACATTCAAAATAATAAATAAAACACATACTGCAACTTCCTACCTGCAAACAACCACAGAGCTTTCAGTGAAACTAGGGCTGCCTATTTCCCAGGAATTATATCACTCCCTAATTTAGTCTAATAAATTAAATTGTGGCCTGCAAATTGCAAGTGCACTTTGTTTAATTAAACTATATTTCTAAGCCCACTTACTGTATTTTTTCAGTAACATCCAAATATCCATTTCCAGGTCACTTTACAAGACATTGGCAGTGGTAGACTTGGCATCCTTCAGATCCCTACAGGACCACATCATATTGCTAGCATTATCCATTAAATATAAATATCCATAAACACTGCAAATGGCAAGAAGATATGTCTTAAAAAAATTACTTTTGACATGCCTAGTACCCAAGTATCAGGTTTTGAAACAAAGAAACATATTCTCCACAGTCCGTACGTCTCAGTCTTTAATAACCATCTACTGCTGCAGCCCTCCCAACACACTGACTCACACATACACACTAAACCCCACAACATTTAAAAAATGACATTGTGCCCACCTGATTTGCC
This sequence comes from Protopterus annectens, assembly GCF_019279795.1. NCBI lineage: Eukaryota > Metazoa > Chordata > Ceratodontiformes > Protopteridae > Protopterus > Protopterus annectens. The sequence goes on along the minus strand of NC_056729.1, from coordinate 429,137,821 downwards.
AGTATTGATGATCCACCAAAGCTATACTTATTGTTGTCCAATCTCCCACTGCTTAGAACCCAAAAATGATGAAACAGTACTGGGTGCTTCTTTTTGTTTGTCAGAAAAAAACAGTTCAACTTTATATGCTACAATCCCACAAAGTCAATCCACTACTGACCCATTAACCCTAAGCTACTGTCTCATTCTTACTCCCTGGAACTGCATTACCTTGGATGACTAATTTTATTTCCTAAGCAAAAGACACAAATTGGAAGATGAAGTGAAAATTCATACAGTTGAGAAGTATGATTCAATACAACACTCTCTCTGTCAGGAAAGCCACAATTTAATGAAAGTGTACTTTTAATGTACGATATTTTTGTGAGCTAACTTATGTGTGTTCATTAGGTAGATTGATCATCATTAGCCTCTTTGTGCATGTGTGTGTCTGTCATGCACATATACACACACACACACACACACACACACACACACTCTTCTTCTACTTTCACATACACAAACATTCTGCTTTCATGCATGTACTCACTCATGTACTCACTCATTCACTCACTCTATACTTGCCTATTAACACAGGTAAGTGCTGTCCTTTTCAAAGGCAATGATGGCAAATCCATACACGAGTCTCTCTTCAACGAGAACACACACACACACTGATTCTTTGCCACAAAATAACGGCGGGAACACAGATCCTTCTTTGTTGCAAAAAATTCAAAACTGGAATGGTGCTTTGGTGCAAGCACACACCGACAGAGTTATAGGTCACAGCTGTGAAAAACACAAAACAAAAAAAGTGTTTTGGAGCATGCATATATTGATGTTGCAGTTAGAGGTCGGGGGCTGCATGGAAGAGGTCTGAGGGCCGTATGCGGCCCATAGGCCACAGGTTGGACATGTCTAGCTTAGTGTATACATCCGTTAACGTATGTGTAGTGGCCATCTCTGCTTGTCTGATAATGAATATCTCTCTTTCTTTTTGTATTTTTTGATAAAATGATTTGAGTATTGAAGATGAACCCTCGTCATAAGTAAATTTCTCCTTTGTGGAATCTCAACTATGTTCTTAAAAAATAGATTTTATCACCTTTTGAACTGGCAGGTCACTCTGATCTTAAGTTCATACCATGGGAAAGCCATTTTGCTTATTGCTGTTATGTTTGCAAGCTGGGTTTCTGAGCTGCTAGCACTCATGGTGGGACAATCTTACATGATTTTCACAGGGATCAGTTTGTGCTAAGCACTTATCCTTTCTTCAGGCTAAATGTGGATTCAGTCTTCACTTTCTATCAGTCTCTTAGTCTCCTTGTGTTCTTTCCAGACTCTAAGAATTAAGGATAGATGTTACTTTATTCCCCAGATATGTATACGCAGATTGGGTACTACCTTAACAGTACAAAGCCCTTTAGGAAGGCTGAAAGGATTTTTATTTCCTTTTCTGGGGTGAAGAAAGATCAACCTGTCTGTAAGCAGTTTTTTGCATGTGGATTGTCCTTTGATATTATCTTTTTGATTCATCCACCATGATGACGTGAATCCAGGTAAGGTAAAATCACTTTTCACCAGAGCCTTTTCCTCTTCAGTGACATTTTAGAAGGCAGTGGACTCTAAAACAATTGTAGAGACAGCAGTTTGGTCCTCAGTCTTTACATTCACAAAGCACTACAAACTGGATGCTTTTTTAGATGCAATGCAGGGTTCATGAAGACCATTTTCCAGGGGCTCATCGTCCTCCTAGGCTGGGTACGCTTTTGGAATCTACCCATATGCCAGTAATACAGTGTGTTTGTTGAACATAATATAGTTGAAAAAGTTGCACTTACCTATAACAACAGATATTCAGAGAACTCGTTGCCTTACTGGCAGTACCTTCACACCATCCTCCTTTTTTTGGGTGGATATAGCTGGTTGTTGGCATTGCTGCTGTGTTTTTGTTCAGCAACCATTTTTTGGTGCTTATGTGTGGCGTGTGGTATGGAAAAGTAGGTGTTCACAAAACTTGTGTTCTCATCTGCTGTACCTATTAGATCCTAGAAAACTGAAAGGGTACTGTCTGTGAATGTGAAGGGCTGTCTTGGTCCTGTCAGGTGGTTGGTACTTCTCACTCACAGGCAGGCAGGCAGTGTAGCAGTTCTGAGTTTTGACAGGCTGTCATAGGGAAGATAGCTGGGCACTACTATCCAAATGCAAGCAAGGCAGTGTGTTTTATGAACATCTACTGTTAAACAGGTAATTGGAACTTGCACAGATGTGCTTTTTTTCCCATTATGTATGACATGGTTAGAAATCTATTAAATAAATAGCTGGCTCCCTTGTGAACCTTTTTTCATTTTTTGGTGTGTTTCATGGGCCAGGGGCACTCTACAATTTTGTTTTAGTGTGAACTGTTTTCTCAGAGATTACCCTAACATGGTAGACAACAGCAGTTCAGATGTGTTGCTACCTTCTTTACTCCTACCTTTCACAGCATTCCTGTTCATTTTACCCTTTTTATTATGGACAGAATGTCATGACATATGAAGTGCACTCAACATGCTGTGGAGTCTCCCAGGACAATGAAGTTGATTTATTAGAAAATTCTTATGTCATCCAATGAGTTTACCTTCCGAGAATATTAATACCTACTATCTTTTGTTTGATTTGCTACTGTCTAATAATTTCTTTTTAACAACAGTTTTACCATTAATTAAAAGGAGTGGCAACGGGAGCCCCATCAGTGCCAATTTTCACTGGTTTAGTAATGGCTTAGTGAGAGCTGGATTTTTTGTTTAAACATCAGCTTTTTAAATATGTCACCTTTTATAAAAGATACATATGACCTGTTTTTCATTTGGGTTAGTGCAAAAAAAAATATTTGGAAGCTTTATTAACAGTACTCTGTTTCTCTGATTTTTAATTAGTGATTCAGGGAGGGAAGTAAATTTTCTGGATTTAAATATTAAAAATTGACCCAGACAAACAAGAATTTAATAGTAAATTGCATCATAAGAAAACATTTGTTTATAACTTTTTACATTGTAGAAGGCAACATCCAAAGCACAGTTAATTAAGATTGTTCAAGGACAGTTTATAAGGGTTCAAGGATTAGATTATTAGTGATGACTTACATTTAGATAGAAATTATCCTGTTTTTGCAATTAATATTAACTCTAATGAGATTATTCAGAATAGAATGTGTACTCTTTAAAAAATTCTCTTTTTATTGTTTTGGAAAGAGTAAATACAGGTTTGTTTTCTGGAGACTACAAGACTTATTTAGAGTGCAGAGAAAGCTTGTGGCAAATACTTTTGATAGCTGATGAACCTCCTGGCCTTAATGGTACTGTCAACATGAAATATTTTTTGCAGATGGCCAGAAATAGATAGATGTTATGTGATCCTATCTCGCCTACATTCTGACTGATGGGTTCGGAGCCGATCCCTCGGCTCCGACTCGGCACGCTTATGCCAAAGAGCGAAGTCTCTTATTGGCTGAGCTTACTATATCCCAGGATGCACCACTACCAGTCCCCCAGATCTCGTTTGCCGCTAACAAGTGAAGACGTGGTCTCGAGCTGGCTGAGCTAAGTAGTGATTATTTTCACTAATTTCCGGTCAGGAATTTCCTTATACTTCAACTAAAAGCTGTTTTAACAGCTATCTTGTGTTTTGAGTGCGTTTGGAGAAATTTACTTGGTAAATTCTTGTGTTGTGAGTGTTGTTTGACTAGAAGTACCTCTTGTGTGGAAAGGCCTTTCCCGGTCTTTTTGGTTGTTAGGTGACTTCTGTTCTATTAGGGATCTCGGATCCTTTATACTGGTGATAGTTTCTCTTTCTTTAAAAAGAAGGACAAAGCAGAGAAAATTTCTTTTTTCTGTCATAGTTACAGTGTTTGTACTGTGTTTGGCTAGTCACTGAATAATTTACCGGAATGTCTCAGGTTCCTAGGCCTTCAGGCTTTAAAAAGTGCACCAAGTGCAACTTTAAAATGTCTATAACAGATGACCACTCTCTCTGTGTTTATTGTTTGGGTGCAAAACATTTGCAGGAGTCCTGCAGCGTGTGTCACGCTTTTTCCTCGAGGGTCCTCCAAGAGAGGAAAAATAAGCTTATATTAAAAGGTCTTATAAAACCCTCCTTTGAAGAAGCTTTAGCATCCTCTCCTTCTCCTGCTAAAAAGAAAAGGGCGTCGGCTCCGACCAGTCCGTCGGATCCGACCGCCAAAAGACATAGGCAGGCTTCTCCTTCGGCTCCAAGGACTTCGGAGCCAAGGGCGGAACGGTCTGCCTCGATGCCACCAGTCTCGACTCCTCTGGCTTCGGAGCCGATGGCTGGGGCATCGAGAGGCGGGTCACCGTCGGCTCCACTGGTGTCGGAGCCGATGAAGGTTGTCCGCTCGGACACTTCCTCCTCGGCGCCTAAGTCCTCCTCGGCACCGATGGAAGCTAGTTTGGGTATTCCTTCGGCGCCGATAGTCATCGAGTCGCCTCGGAGCCGGTCCCCTAGCCCCTTGGGGCCGTTGGAGAGGCCTTCTCGAACCCGTTCAGTATCCTCTAGGTCATCGAGGATGTCAGATTCGGACATAGACAGGGTGCTCCAAAGACTGTTCCAGTCCCCAGTCTTTCAAAAATGTGTTTCGGCTCCGACCCAGTTGGCTTGAGCCGACAGCCCATGCCCATGTCATTGCCATTCCTCCTCCGACCGCCCGGCTTTAGCCGGAGCAGGTGCTGTTGGAGCCGGTGGAGGTCTTAGGGTCGGCTCCGACCCTTACTCCAACCCGGCCTTGGTCCGAGTTTGCACACGGACTTCTTCGGCTGGACCGGGGTGACGTTTGGGACCTATGTTGTCGGTTCCGAGCCTCCCTCTCGGTGCTTGACTGCGGGACTTCCGTCTGCTATCATGGCTCCGGGGACGGACACTCCCAGGATTCTGGGGTCCGGCTTTCAGAGCTATGAGGAGTGCCTTGGCCAAGTCTTCTTGACCATCTCTCCGGCTTTACCGGCACCTTCCTGGGCGTGGAGACTGGGTCTTTGGCAGTTCCCTGTCCTTAGGCAGCGGAGCCCCTGGGCCTGAGGTTACCCCCACTGGGGTTCCCCTCCTCCTGAGGGTTCTTCAGAGTTGTCTTCAGAGGAGCCCCAAGGAAGAGATCGTGCAAGAGGAAGCACGTGGACTCCCCGAGTCTATTACATCGGACACTGATCTTGATGATGCGGAGGGGTCCAGTCGTCCTCGGATGATGTCTCTTTTGCAGACATTTTAGAGATCCTCAAACAACGAGGCGGCTGGATATCCAAACCCCCCTCTGCTGATGAGTCAGTGCTTCTCAAGGCCTTTGGGGCTCAGCCCTCCGCCTCTTGGGTGTCTCCGCCCTTGACGAGCTCCTGGATTTGGTTTGTCGGAGGGCGTGGGAACATCCAGATACCGTGGAACCAGTGCCTTCGTCCTAACAAATTTTTGTCTGCCCCACCCGAGAAGGAGTTCCTGACTAAAGGCGTGGCTGTAGATGCCATGGCGGTGGCATCTGCTACACAACAGGGCGTGGCAGAGGCTTCAACGTCCGTCCATCCTCCTAATAAGGAGTCTAGGAGCATGGACCGTGCAGGCGCACCCTGACTTCAGCGGCCTTTACTTTAAGGTCCCTGAATTATTTGGCACATTTACTAGGCTACAGAGGATCTGGTCAAGGAGCTGTCAGATTCCCTCTCGGGTAACCTACCTGAGCAGCTAGCCCAGTCGGTTAGCTCTCAGTTGGCTATCCTTACTTCAATTTCTAACTCGTCCATGAGGCTCATTTCATATGCGGCCGAAGGCGGGGCGGCAGGCACAGGCGTGGCTCTCACGGAGACAAGCCTGGCTCCGTTTGTGTCATTTTGGAGGCCTTCAAGTCTTCCTTCGCCGCTCCCTTTGATGGGTCCTCTTTGTTTGGACCTAAGGTTAAAGACACTCTTACCCGCTGTGAGCAAGAGGGAAAAACTTTATCTGCCGTGGGTGCACGTTATTCCACTCCCTTTCGGCCTTATCCCAAGGCTAAAGGAGGAGGGAAGATGTGGTTCCGTAAATCACGTAAGTTTTTCCTCAACAGCAGGAAGATTCCCCTTCCAGAGGCAGAGGGCGGAAATTTTTCTGGGAGACGCTGTCCCAGAGGCGGCAGAGGGCCCGCAATTCTGGAGACCGCGAGTCCTTTCGTGGCTCTTCAGCCTCCCACACTTCATGAGGGATTGCCCGGCTGTGCTGCTCGGAGCCAGTCGGGTGCCATTTTGCCAAGCACCTAAAAGCCTGGGAGTCTATCACTCAGGACAGTTGGGTGCTTCGCTTTATTGCCGGAGGTTACACCAGTCCCTTCACACTCACCCCCACCGTCCAAAAAAATCCCGGACCCACCACCCAGCCAAAGGGAAATTGCAGCCGCAGAAGCGTTAAAGCTGCTAGAAAAGGAGTCATCCAACCGGTCCCCACAGACCAGATCGGATCCGAAATTACTCAAGGTTCTTTTAGTGCCAAAAAGACAGGGGACCTGAGACCAATATTGGATCTCAGCAGACTAAACCAATCTGTCACGAAATCCAAATTCGAATGGTCACGTTACAATCCATTCTCCCATTGTTGGAGAAGGATGTTTGGATGTGCTCCATAGATCTCAAGGATGCCTATTATCACATACCGATACATCGGGCGTCCAGGAAGTATCTGCGCTTCAGCCTGGGAGACAGTCATTTCCAATTTTGTGCACTGCCCTTTGGTCTCACCACAGCCCCCAGGGTGTTCACCAAGTGTTTGGCAGTAGTGACTGCTCACCTGAGGAGTCTTGGATTCCAAGTGTTTCCCTATCTGGACGACTGGCTCCTGACTGCCACCACCAGGCATCTACTAATGGACAACCTCAAAGCCACCTTTTCCCTGGGTGCTACCCTGGGAATTACATTCAATTGGTCAAAGTCTGTCTTGCTGCCCTCTCAGTGCATAAGGTTCATAGGAACAGAGATAGACTCAAAATTGATGCGCGTCTTTCTTCCTACCGAAAGGATTCTAACTTTACAAGGTCAAGTTCAAGCCCTGCTTTCAAGATCCAAAGCCCCAGCCAGGATGGTCCTGCAACTTTTAGGTTCAGTGTCTGCCACGGTTCTCCTAGTTCCTCTGGCAAGATTGCACATGAGGATTCTTCAGTGGCTATTATCGACTCAATGGTCCTTTCAGAATCTTCCCCTCAATCACCCCATTATGATTACAGAAACGTGCAAACGGGACCTCCGCTGGTGGCTTCACCTGTCCAATCTGAATCAGGAAGACCTTTTGTTATCCCCTCCGGTGGCCACCCTGACGGATGCCTCCCAGACAGGATGGGGGGGGCATTGTCTGGGCAGGTTAGTTCAGGGTTCCTGGCTTCCAGGCGAAACCTTTCTCCACATCAATGTGTTGGAGATGAGGGCTGTACTTCTGTCCCTACAGGCTCTCCACAAGTTTCTCCCTCAAGGGATTATCGCTATCCACACAGACAACATGTCTGTGGTCTGGTATCTAAACAAACAAGGAGGGACCAGATCTTACCCCCTTTGCAGAGAGGCCATGAGGGTGTGGGAATGGGCTGTAGCTACCAATCGCTTCTTGGTAGCGACCCACATTCCAGGGAAATCCAATATATTGGCAGACAGATTAAGCAGGACAATTCTCTCTCCTCACAAGTGGTCCCTGAACGAAACAGTAGCAGCTCAGGTTTTCAGAAGATGGGGGACACCGTGCTGCGACCTGTTTGCAACACCACAAAACACAAAGTGCAAAAGGTTCTTCTCCTTGACTCCACATCAGGGGGAGGCAGCTATGGATGCTCTAGCACAACCTTGGCCAACAGGGCTACTTTATGCTTTTCCTCCGGTTCCACTTCTCCCCAAAGTCATTCAGAAAGCTTCTCAATTGGGGTCCACAATGATACTAATTGCTCCGTACTGGCCTCGTCAGGTGTGGTTCCCCTACCTGAAGAAACATGCGGTGGACGATCCTTGGGTTTTGGATCTAACCCCGGATCTGCTAATTCATCAGTCGGGACGACAACACCAGTCCCTTCATGCGTTGAAGTTGACAGCTTGGCTCCTCCACTTCCGACTTTAGTCAGAAATCACACCTTAGACCGGAAGTTATGCACATTTTATCTTGGGCCCACAAGGCCACCACTAAGAAATTGTACCGGAGTAAGTGGAAGAGGTTTGCTACCTGGGCTCAACTCAGGGCTTAGACCCTATCACTGCCCGATTCCAGAGGTTTTGAAATTTTTAACATCCTTGTTTAATCACGGATCTTCAGTCTCTACTATTAAAGTCCAACTTGCAGCTATCTCTAAATTTCACGAATTCATGGATCCACCGTTGATGAGCAGCAGATTATGCAAAACTTTCATTAAAGGTGCGGGCTGTTAAGACCCCCAGTTTTTCATCCTGCACCTCCATGGGATCTTGATTTGGTGCTTCGTGCCTTAACATCTTCCCCTTTCGAACCGGCTGCTACATGTGAGTTAAAATATCTGTCTTGGAAAACTGCCTTCTTAGTTGCAATTACCTCTGCAAGAAGGGTTTCAGAGCTTCAAGCCCTATCTATCAAACCACCGTTCTTGATTTTTCACAAGGATAGAGTATCACTTAGGCCTAACCCATCTTTTGTCCCAAAGGTTTGTTCTAATCTCTGTCTCCAACAATCTCTAGAGCTACCAGTTTTCTTTCCAAAATTCTCCAACGAAGCAGAGTACACTCTCCATAAATTGGATGTTCACAGGCAATTGCGCTTCTATCTAGACAGTACTCAGCAAATTCGTAAATCAGACCAGTTGTTTGTGTCCTTTTCAGATAATAAATTGGGTAAAACCATCACGAAAGCTACTATCTCCAAATGGATTAGAGATTGTATAACTCAGGCTTATTCCTCTTCAAATAAGCAACTTACAACATCTATCAAAGCTCACTCTACCAGAGCTATGGCTACTTCTATCGCCTTTCATTCCAAGCTCGCTATTTCTGAGATTTGTGCTGCGGCTACTTGATCCAACCCGCACACTTTCATTTCCCACTATAAATTGGATGTGGCATCTAAAGGGCGAGCATCATTTGGTTCCACGGTACTCAGGAGTGTTTTCCAGTGAGCCACCCAGGATTCAGGTGCTAGGGCGCTGTCCCATCAGTCAGAATGTAGGCGAGATAGGATCACATAACATCTTTTAGTTATGTACTCACCATAACTTCAGATGTTTGGGATCCATCCGCTCGGCCTCATTCCTAATACCCACCCTCCTTCCCCGGCCTTGGAGATCAGAAGAGATTGAGCGGTTTTGAGTTCTACTGTTTTTATCTTGTTTCATCTGGCGATGTTATATAAGCAGTGCGTGCATGTGTGCATGTATGCGGACAAACTAGATCTGGGGGACTGGTAGTGGTGCATCCTGGGATATAGTAAGCTCAGCCAATAAGAGACTTCGCTCTTTGGCATAGCGTGCAGTCGGAGCCGAGGATCGGCTCGAACCCATCAGTCAGAATGTAGGCGAGATGGATCCCAAACATCTGAAGTTATGGTGAGTACATAACTAAAAGTTTATCAGTTTGATTCATTATTACCATTAACATTTTATTAAATTACACTACAGTGTAGTTATAATTATTTAGACATTAATATACATACACACATACACATTTTTACAAAGCATAGTATTTTATTTATGTATGTTCATATTGTAATTGTTATTACAGTGGACTTTTTCTATTTGCATTTATCATATTTAAGATTTATACAGGAAGATTTCTTTAAGATTTCTCTATGGAAGTCATGTGACAATTTGTAACCATTTATAAGGGATTTTGAATGAAAGAGATTTTGTTCTGATGAAGCTCATGTGAATTAAAGTGAGTGAAAGCGCTTAACTATATTATACCTGCAGCCCTGTGTTTGGATTTATTGTCTCCAGTTGGTTTTTTGGCATCATTTTTTTACTTTGTTTTTAGTTCGGTTTTAAATTACACTACAGTGTAGTTATAATTATTTAGACTTAAAC